>NC_061104.1:26451459-26453959 GCF_015104395.2 Macrobrachium nipponense
CCAATTCTACGCTGTCCAAGGACTGTCCCATAAGATCTCTTCGCAAATAAAGTGTAAAAGTCGAAGGATGGTAACGTTAACGAAGTATAACAGCTAAGAAGAAAGAGATGACTGGTAACGGCAGAAAAATGAAACGCATCAAACAGCATAGTTGAGGGTCGAACGGAAGCTGCAGATGACTTTCAGTACTGTCTGCAGTTCCCAGCCCAGTTTAATATTTAGTCATCACTCCCTATGGACAGAGTAAACATCAGATTCTGTTCATATGGAAAGTAAAACAAACTTGATGAAAATGCATTCCACTTTCGCGTTTCTTCCCGAATGTTAAGCAAATCTCAAAACTTCTGCAATCTCTGAACATATAAACAAGGTCTCAACTTTGATTGTAAACATGTTACAAGACTACTGCAATGCAGAGCGTAGTATGTTCCCATATATCTATTTTGTTTGTATGTAACGACAATCTACGTCTATAACGGCCCCCACGTTCCTGTTTGCCGTCTTCCAGCCTGGTTCCAGTCTGTATCGACAGGACCCTCTATGAATATGAAAGACGAGGGAACGTCGATCTAATGTTCAAGATGATACGTAACGTCTCTACGGAAGGAACTTGACGTCTCCGCCTCCTTATATTAATACTTTTTTGAAGGTGTGGATATACTGGAAAATAAATAATCTTAGAAATGTAATCTGCAAATAGACTAGTCAAGCCCACGAGGTCACTGAAGCAGGAGCAGACAAAAAAGGAAGCAGTGTCAAAAATAATTCTGGCAGCAGAAAGAGTAGCAAAAGTAGCGGAACCGACGACATTAGTATATAAAAGTAACATCACGGGAGTGTGGAAGAGCATTTTGTTTTACAAGACCAGCGAAACAGCAACAAAAACAAATGCAAACAAAGAAGAATTATTCCAACGAAGAGTGAAACAGAAGCAGCAACACCGGAATAGCAGTGAAACAATAACTTCGTTAGCAGCTACATAAGCAGGAGTAGCGGCACAACTAGCAGAACCAAATCTAGTTCGGGGAAATGAAAGAGACTCCCAAGAGCGAAACGAAAAGAACCAGAAGCAGTTCCGACGACTAGAGGAACCATCATACGATAAAGCAGTTCGAGGAGGCAAACGCTACACGCCAGTAGTAGCAGCGCTAAAGCTCTAGAAGTAATGCCACCACCACCACCAGCAATAGTAGCACCAGAAGCAGCGGCAGTACAGGGAAGGAGGGCTGGGAGGGGGGTGGGGGTGGGGAGACCGGGGGGGGGGGAGGTCTCTAGGATAGAGGAAGCACCAACTACCCTGAGGGAGGATGGTCGATATTGCACCAGCAACGGCGGCAGCACGGGGAGAGAGAGAGAGAGAGAGAGGCCACGAAACACGCACTACCACACGCATTCACTCTATATATACTAGCGCCGAAAGATCTTACTATTTACCAAACAGACGTCGACGCAGTTCCGTGAACTAGACCCCTTCATTATCATACCCCAAGATAGCACATAGGCTTATCGCTGTAATATACACAAAAATACACAAATATATATGTATATATATGTGCGGGTGAGTGTGTGTGTGTGTGTGTTTAACAGTTGCGTCACTGGCTGAATGTCATGGGATCGATCCTAAGGCAGGCAAAAACGCTTTGGTGTTCTCTTCGGGCTCTGTTGACCAACACAATGAATAAAGTACCTGGCAGTTAGTCGCAACCAGGGTACAAAATGGCATGGGACTATCTATCTTAACCCAAAAGTATTATCTTAGATCAGAATGGCTGATTTCTCGATTATAATGTGGTTCGGATCCCACATTAAGCTGTAGGTTAACCAATTAAATATCTAATCCTTCGGACCAGCCCTAGGTGAGCTGTTAATCAGCTCAGTGGTCTGGTCAAACTAAGATATACCTACTGTTACATGGCTAACGTCTGGGACCACCCTACCTAAGGATTTTTAAAAGATTAATTGACAAATGGAAAAATAATGACTTACCCATTACACATTACCATTAGCGAACATACGACGCGCTTGTAAGGCCTACAAAACAAGCAAACACACAGTCCCGTACCCACCCGCTTAATTACATCAAGTTATGTGCGTATCGCCACTATTAATAAAACGAACCCATTATGCCTGATAAATTCCGTTTTGCGAGGATTTTCAGAGAGAGAGAGAGAGAGAGAGAGAGGAGAGAGAGAGAGACGAGTAGAAGAGAGAGGAGAAGAGTGAAAAGGAAAAAGAAAATAGTCGCTTTTTATTTAATGCTGAACCAATCACGTCCACGCAGATCTGGATTTAGAGTCGGTAGCGCAAGAGATTCAAAAATAGACACCAAAACCATCGAAAACAATGAAAATAGAAGGCCACAATCAATAACCTTAATTCTTCAAAAGCAACAATACAATTACACGCACAGTCATATATATATATATATATATATATATATATATATAATATATATATATATTATATATCCATATATATATATGTATATATACACACACAT
>NC_061104.1:26468959-26478959 GCF_015104395.2 Macrobrachium nipponense
TCTCTCTCTCTCTCTCTCTCTCTCTCTCTCTCTCTCTCAGGGGCAGCAGTTATTGTTTTTATAGTGATTTCTTTTTCACAATTTATTCAAGTAATGTTTATACTTCTCCCTTAAGTCAGTACACTGAATTTGTCTCTTGTACAGTTCAGATTAGATTCAATATTTTCTTTCTATAATGTTTTACAACTCAAGGACAAAATTAATTTTTCACCTCAAAACTGACACTATTTCTTCTGTTAATTCATGGCAATAAATGTTTTTCATAACTGTTCATAATTCACAAGAGTGAACTAATTATATTTCCTTCAACTTATAACGACATGTCACTTCTTCCAACATTATTAGCAACTCATACTAAGTTTGTTTTGACATCATTCAAAGCAATAACTTTTTCTTTACTTAAGTCACCCCTCGCAAGTTGCGTATAATGTTTTCTTTCAGAAATTATAACAATAAACGTATTTTCTCCATCACGGTTCACAAATGACGAGTCAGAATTCAATTTTACTCATGACTGACCTTTTTAGGTTTCTGTAAAAGTAAACTGTTGCAATGGCTTCGTCTGTTCTTCCGCACTTTTTTCTGTCCGCCCTCAGATCTTAAAAACTACTGAGGCTAGAGGGCTGCAAATTGGTATGTTGATCACCCACCCTCCAATCATCAAACAACAAATTGCAGCCCTCTAGCAAGAGTAGTTTTTAAATTTCATTTAAGGTTAAAGTTAGCCATGATCTGACACAGCTATAGGTGCCAACAACACAGGCCACCATCGGGTAGTGGCTGAAATTTTCATGGACCACGGCTAAGAGTTTCACGGGCTGTGGCTTAGAGTTTCATACAGCATTAAGGGAGCGCCGATGCCATAAGGCCCCCTTATTAAGTAAATAACTGTCTCTACCTTAAGACTGAACTTCGGCGCATTTTTTACTTGTTAAGTCTTGTTTATGCTATGCTAATTCTATGTTGACCTTTTTGTTTTTATTTTTATTTAATTTTTATAAAATCTTCTTTTTCGATCCAGTATATGTACATACGCATACTCCCTTCTAGACTTCACGATTCGGACAACTACACAAAGTCCACTAAATTTCTCCTCATTCACAGCCGAGTCAATTCTCTCAGTTTGCGAACATTATAAAACACCGAATGAGTCATTACAACGGCTACCAAACAATAAACTCCCAACTTCTCGATTCCTTAAAACGTTTTTTGGATGTTTTCCGATGGACACTGACACCGCTTCCGGGACTGAAATGAATAAGATGTTTATCTTCCAACTCGTCACCTGGGTCGTGGTTGGTATGGTACAAGGCCAATATATTGGCCTTGGTATGGTATTAGCGTCCCACCTCGGTGGTCGCGGGTTCGATTCTCGGCCATTCCATTGAAGAGTGAGAGATGTGTATTACTGGTGATAGAAGTTCACTCTCGACGTGGTTCGGAAGTCACGTAAAGCCGTTGGTCCCGTTGCTGAATAACCACTGGTTCCATGCAACGTAAAAGCACCATACAAACAAAAACGAAACAAACAACTGAAGAACTTCCACGTCAATCGCAAAAATGAAGTTTCATTCCACACACCTGTCTCGTCTTGGCATTAACATCGATAAACAACGAGATCATTGGTAAGTTACCCTTTTGATTCATTACTGAAATCTCCGAATATGTTTGCTAGCCTATACAATAACCGCCAAGACTGGTTTCCGGGGTTTATGTGACGACGGAGGCTGGTTACCCATCCGAGTTATGACCAGATTCAATTTTGCTAAGTTCTGATGGTTGGAAGGCCAACGTCACAGATATTGGTGTCGTGCAGAATATACACCTTGACTTAAACAGCGGAACAGTCTCTCCGACGAAGCACAATTGGAAACTCAAAAGTTCTTAAAGCAATTCTCCTTGCATATTATGATTTTGTTATATTTGTCTATATTCATTTATTGATTTGTCATTTGATTTTTTCTTTTATAATAACTGACCTACTCTTTATGTATATCTTCTAACCTTCCGTTACTTCTTTCAAACGAACACCAAACTTGATTTCAAGTCGATGGACCATGCGGGTTTATTCCTTATGAATAGAGCTCCATTTCTGATTAATATTAATGATGATAATAATAAACAAGACGACTGATTACTCCGCTTTAGTTCTACGCTGAAACCCAAGCGACCAAAGCTGCCTAAAGCGGTAAAATTCCGACCCAGATAAAAGCCGTTTCAGAGATGCAAATGAAAATATGATCGGCCCGAAGTTTCTTAAGCGCCTAAGTTGCATGTCGAATGATTCGGTATTACGACTGCTAAAAAGCCATTCGGGTTCAGCAATCAACTGTAATGACCGGCGTTTAGCCAACATGATCGGCCGACTATTTCAATCGGTCATTGTTTTCTATCGCTCGATATTTCCCTGTCAGGGAAAGATAAGTGTTTTTATTGCCGTGTTCTACGCTACGAATGCCCGCAATTGTGCGCGCGTGTCACGATAGCTTCAATCTTCAAGCCAAAAAATTATTCATATATAATATGACAATACTTGCAAAATGTAATACAATGAACGATATATATATATATATATATATATATATATATATATATATATATATATATATATATATATATATATATATAAATGTATGGGTTTATGTATATTATATATATATGTATATAAAATACTTGTGAACAAAAATTCACACGTGTATAAATGACAAAATATCTTTTTTGCTATATATATACATACATATATATATATATATATATATATATATATATATATATATATATATATATATATATATATATATATATATATATATTATATATATATAATAATATACAGATATATATACTATATAAATCTTACAGGAGCACATTCGCCTAAATAAAAATTACCACAAGGAAATTGAATCGGAGGCTATGACCCTGACAGTTTCGCTCTCAGGGCATTTAGAAAAGGACCCGTAAAATAGAAGAAATTCATAATATAGACTTTGATGAGAGCAAAGTACACAGTTTAAAAAGGCTGTTGACATGTAATGGATCTCTTCAGAAAGAGAGTGAAAAAAGATTTATGAAATGACGACGCGAAGTGATACAATAATAAGAATAAAAATAAAGTAAAAAGCTCTGGGACTGTCAGAACAATGGATACATGAGCGGAAATAGTAGTAGCAGTATTTGCAGTAAAATAGCAGTAGTGGTTATTACCATTAGTTCTGCCAGACCACTAATTAGCCGATGAGTCACCTTTAAAACGCTAAATTTAAAAAGTATATGTTTTCCTTAAATTAAACCAATGAAAATAATTGTATCATGTATTATCTACTAAGTTACAAACATTTAAATAGCGGCACACTGTATTCTGAAGATTGCTTACATTGGCGAAATTTAGTTCCTCCAGAACCCGATTACATTAGAATACCAATATAAAGCTTAGGAAATCAAAATTTTCCTTCGTTATTCACTCTGAAATATACTCTAAATCATGAAAGTGCAAAATGCTGGCCAAGACCAAGACACTATATTCGAATAGTGGAAATAAAAAGGTAATCTTGTATTGGGCGAATATGCCGGTCAGTTGTGAGATCTAGGAAAATCCTACCAGGAGCAAGATAAAGGTTATTACTGGTATTCTCTCTCTCTCTCTCTCTCTCTCTCCTCTCTCTCTCTCTCTCTCTCTCTCTCTCTCTCTATATATATATATATCTATATATATATATATATATATATATATATATATATATATATATATATATATCATAACAAAAGGAGACCATAAAAACGCAAAAATATAGAGTACTATATTTCAGAGACTGCTGCCTCTCTCTTAAGGTAGGTAATGAATGAGAAAAGTTACAGGAAAGGCAGTATTTATACCAAAGTAACCCGTTTAACCATGTCACGCCGGTTGATAATTGCTCTTTATTCTTCTTACGCGTTGGTTGAAGGAAGACTTTATCTATGATATCTGAATCCCACGCGCCATCTGAGATGTTCATTGCCTGTCTTTGTTTAATCAAGGCTGACTCCAACATCTGGCTTGTGTACCGACATTTGCTGCTATGAAATATACGTGACAAATTCCAGTTTACTTTGTGGTTATGGTTATTTATATGGTTAAAAATAGCTGAGCTCTGCTGTCCTAAGCTAACTGACCGTTTATGTTGTATTAATCTGTGGGAAGTGAGTTTCACGTCAAACTGATATATAAGATTGGTCACAGTCCAGGCATGGGATTCCAACCTCATAACTATGGCGCCGCAATAGACGACCTACATAAGTCAGAAAACCAAATCATGACGAATGTAGCAAAACGACCGCAATATGAAAAAACGAAGCCGACCGCCCAATGACGACCACACCATATTATGACAACCGCATAAAGACGACCAAATCCGCAAGACCTCAGCTGGACGACCACATCAAGAGAGCTACATAATGACGCCCACATCCAAACACTCCCTCGCTACTCAGGCTTATCTTCCTCTTCCTCCTCCTCCTCCTCCTCCTCTTATCGGATCCTTCTGACTGGACCCCAAATTCTGCCGCCAAACCCCTAACCCCAACTCCTCCCTCCACACCCCCGAAACACAGTAACACGGACCATTACAACACCCAGGAGATACCAGAGCCAATGCCCGAATACAAATCACGGGATAGACCCCAGAGAGAGAGAGAGAGAGAGAGAGAGAGAGAGAGAGAGAGAGAGAGAGAGGATCGGCAAAATACTAATGAGTATCTAGAAGAATGTGTGCTAACGCATACTCACGAACACAGTATGCTCATCTCTCTCTCTCTCTCACTTTATGCTTTACCTCCAATAAGTATATACAGATATGTTATTTACAAACACACATGCCTCTCTCTCTCTCTCTCTACCTCTAATAAGCATATACAGAATGATATTTACAAACACACATATGCGCCCCCCCACCCCTCTCTCTCTCTCTCTCTCTCTCTCTCATTTATATTCTAAAACATTCATGTCCCCTAAAAACATACAAGCTCGCTCTCTGTCCGTGTATGAAGCCACGCAAAATATCGAAGTATTATCATGCATTTGGGCATTTGGGTTGAGAGAGAGAGAGAGAGAGAGAGAGAGAGAGAGAGAGAGAGACCGTAGCAACAATTTGTCTATTCATTTAATATTAAACATGTCTGGCGACCGAAGAAGCCCTAACAACGTAACCATGAGCGAATGATTATTTGTTTGTTAGTATGGTGTTTTTACGTTGCATGGAACCAGTGGTTATTCAGCAAGAGGACCAACGGCTTGAAGTGACTTCCGAACCAAGTCGAGAGTGAACTTCTATCACCAGAAATACACATCTCTCACTCCTCAATGGAATGCCCGAGAACCGAACACGCGGCCACCGAGGTGGCAGGCCAAGACCATACCGATCAAGCCACTGAGGCGCTGAGCAAATGATTATAAATAACTAAAATGCTAACAAAAATGAGTGATCATCAATTTCTTAATATCAAAATCAGATTACAACAGCAGCGACAATAATATTTATCAACGTAGATCTTAATAAGGAAATAAAATAGATAATAAAATAACCATGTTATAATATAACAATAGTTTGAACAACAACAAGAATACAATGTACCAAGATTTACTCATATCCTCAAAGAAAGTGATTGCTCTTCATAGTCTTCCATAATAATAACTTTAATAATAACACAAACATAAAAGAAATATTAATGATATTATCAATAACTGCCGAAACAAATATCAATCTTCATGAAACACTTAGATACGAAAGTTTATTCCAAACATTACCGCTAAAACCGCCTTTTAATCCACAGCGTCATGAATAGTAATAATAATAATAATAATATTACAAACGTGTTCTATTTAAGGAGATTACTGCTTCAGCTGCATTTATTTTATAGAAGTTCTTTTCTATTAAAAAACTTCTATAAAATGATTGCACCTGAAGCAGCAATCTCCTTCAATAGAACATGCTTGAAAGAGGGTCTTCTACCTAAATAATACAAACATAATAAACATTAATGATAATAATATCAGCAACATTTTTAACTGTTAATGAACCACATGAATACGAAAGTTTATTCCAAACATTACCGCTAAGCACCGCCTTTTAATCCACACCGTCATGTTAACATTGCATAAAACGGTAAGCGTAGGCCTAAGGCTTCCCTTGAATGACAGGGTACCACCGCTTTGGCTTCCTTGAAGGGTCAGATCAGAATAGGGTGGGGGTTGGGGGTTGGGGGTTGGGGGTGGGGGACGGGGGGGAAGGAGACCAAGGATGGAGGAGAAGGGAGACGCAATAGTCAAGTCCACTACTATTCGCCAAACATCGCCCCAAAGTCACCACCACTCTGGAGAGAGAGAGAGAGAAGGAAGAGAAGAAGAAGACGAGAGACGAGAGAGAGAGAGAGGGGTTAAGAGTTGGCAGTTGTGGACATATAACATATCAATTACAGCGGCTTCAGTTTTTTTTTTTTTTTTTTTTGCTTGTCAACGATTTCCTCGCGTGGTCATCTTTATTTTTGTCATTTTTCGTCTTTACTCTTGAATATATTTTCACATTTTTCCTTCGGAATGAATGTGCGCGTATTAATAAAAACATTAGCCAAAATGTTGTTACGAATTTTCTTTTTTACACTGGCGTCGCAACCAGTAGGACTAAACTTGCCGAATTAATACTTACTGAATCCAGAATGAGAGAGCGGAACTAATTCTTGTAATAATCATTATGTTTCTGAAAAGACCATAATTAGTGCACACTAATAATATACATTCTAATATTAATGTTTTCGCGAAACATTACAAATTATTAGTACACATGTATGAATATACTTATTTCCCAGGAAGTCTCGAATTCTTAAAGGGAAACGGGCTTATTTTCAAGTGAATATATGAATGTATATATATATGTACGTATGTATATGTAGTGTGAATTTCAATAACAAGATTTTATATATATACAATATATACACGCGCACACACAAATGTGACCATAGCTTTTATCTTTCCACGAAGCCTTCTCCTTTTGGAAAACGACTTAATGTCAAGTGTGTAATATATATATATATATAATATATATATATATATATATATATATATATATATATATATATATATATATATATATATATTATATATGGAAAATTTCCTCCAGCAAGGGCGTAGCGCCACACACAAAAGTGACTATAGTTTTTATCTTTCCACAACGTCTTTTCGTTTTGGAAAACGGCTTAATGTCACGTAATATATATATATATATATATATATATATATATATATATATATATATATATATATATATATTATAAGATATATATATATATATATATATATATATATGTATATATAATAATAGATGTATATATATATATATATATATATTATATTAGTATATATATATTATATATATATATATATATATATATACAGAAACATTTCCTCTAGCAAGGGCGTAGCTCCAGAAAAGAGAGAGAGAAAAAAATAAATTAAAAAAGCAGGTCGACGGTAACAGCTACATTCATACTTTAACCCGCCTGAAACCTTGCCAAGGACACTAAATCCGAAAACACATTACCAATGCAACCTTAATCAAGCAGGGTCTCGAGGCAGGGCAGCGGAAACGGGGGAAGGTGAAGGGGGATTTGGGGAAGGGGGAAGCTGATGAGAACAGGTTAGAGAGAGAGAGAGAAGAGAGAGAGAGAGAGAGAATCGAATAAGGAACCTGGCTGACATTTAGAAAATGTAACTTCAAAAACTGGTGGAG
The DNA here is from genome assembly GCF_015104395.2 of Macrobrachium nipponense. Taxonomy (NCBI): domain Eukaryota; kingdom Metazoa; phylum Arthropoda; class Malacostraca; order Decapoda; family Palaemonidae; genus Macrobrachium; species Macrobrachium nipponense. Next base: position 26,476,720 of record NC_061104.1, read on the forward strand.
CTGCTTCCTTCCGACAAGGCCCAAGTGGTTTCACGAATTTTAACAACTGCCGTTGGATGCTGCTTGGCCTGATTCATTGCGGGGAGAGAGAGAGAGAGAGAGAGAGAGAGAGAGAGAGAGAGAGAGAGAGAGAGAGAGAGAGAGAGAGAGAGAGAGAGAGTTTGTTTGTGTATTTCTGGTGACAGAAGTCCACTCTCGACGTGGTTCGGAATTCACGTAAGGCCGTTTGTCCCGTTGCTGAATAACCACTGGTTCCATGCAACTTAAAAAGCTCGTACAAACAAACAAACAAACTAGAGAGAGAGAGAGAGAGAGAGAGAGAGAGAGAGAGAGAGAGAGAGAGAATTATCCTGTCGATGACACAGCTAATCATTCATACATAATTATTAACCGTTTCTTACCATTGTCGTTATCAATGTCGTGAACCTGTAATTACAAAACAATGGCACTAGTCATCGAATCTACACTTTCTCTCCTATCTCCGATTTTCTTCATACTCTCTCCATAATACTAAGGTTCTTTACCTCAATTGCGTCTCAACAATAATCTTTTATAACCTTTTTTCAAAAAATCTCTCTCTCTCTCTCTCTCTCTCTCGCCTCTTTCCTTATCAGATTTCTGAACTCTAGATTTTCTCTCTTTATCAGCTTTCTCTTGCCGTTCTTCTTCTCTTGACTGTCTTTAATAACCGGTTTTAACCTGACGTATCTCTATCCACATATTCATTTTGGTCTTCCCATCGTCACGTGTTCAGCACGGGATTCACGTACAGCATCATTCATATTGCATCTCTTATGAGACTTAGGTTACGTAATCATTCGTTCACTTTTTATCTCTCTCTCTCTCTCTCTACCACACATATATATACATACACAAGTTTGCTTTTAAATCACGAAAAAGGTAAAAACGTGATGATTATACGAATTAAGTTACAGCCGCGAAGGAATAGTGAAACAATTGAAATGCCAAGTGATTTCGTCTTATTACCAAGACATGGTCTTGGTAGTAAGACGAAAGTACTTTGCATCTCAAATGTTTCACTTTTCCTTCGTGGCAGTAACTCTGTTCATGTGTGTATGTATGTGTATATATATACATATAAACAACCATATATATACACATATAAAATATATATATATATAATTATAATATATATATTATATATTATAATATATAATATACATATATATATATAGTATATATTATATATATATATATATATATATATATAATATATATATTATATATATATATATATATATTTATATATATATATATTATTATATTATTATATTATATTCAATTCACGAGCCAGCTGCTAATTACTTGATGCAACTGGGCGACGGAGTGACGTCAGCACCTGGTAATTAGGAGACTGCAGTGTGCAGCAACCAGGATAGGAAAGGAAATGGGGGCACAACCCGAAAGAATAGCAGGGAATCGAAAGGCTAACACCTTTTGAGGGCAGCCATTTAAAGGAAACAGAAATGGTAGGGGTAAAAAAATCATGTATATAATTTTGTATAAAATTAGGGTACTGAAATTTTCTCGATCGAGCTTAGTGATTCTTTATTATTATATTATGATGAGAGAGAGAGAGAGAGAGAGAGAGAGAGAGAGAGAGAGAGAATAAAATGGTTCCAACCCTTCACAAACAAGCGCACCTTGAACTTACCGACATCGGAATTCAATTTAACTTGGACCAGTCTGGCTTCTAAGTTGGACTCACCTCTCTTAACTTGGGATCTAACTTGATTTTTTTCCCCTCATGGTATACACACCTGCAGGAAAAAAATAAGAAAAATAAGGCATCAGTACCAAACTTACAAGTAGGAGAATACGATTAAAAACTACACAGATTAAAATGAAGAGAGTAACATAAAATTATAATTAAATCAAACATAAAACAAACTTACTAACAAAAGACGATAAACAAGGAACTAGATAAAGGACTGAAAACATTCCAGATGGGAATGATGATGATGATGATGATGATGATGATATCCACTGCATATTAGGGTAAGCAACTAATGATAATATAAAAATAACTAGGGAATAAATGAAAGTAACTGTTGAATAACTAAATAACTGTATACATAAATAACTAAATGATAGTTGAATAAAACCTATGCAAATAGTTCTGTATTAAATCTAGAGTAAAAATCAGGAAACCATATAAGTTACACCACAGTAACTACACCATGGACCAATAATCTTCGTGATAATTCACTGCACGGGGA
>NC_061104.1:26483959-26506459 GCF_015104395.2 Macrobrachium nipponense
GATTCCCCTCCTCCCCCAGGAAGGTTTTAGTCAAAATCCAAAATTTGATGGCCGTTTATAAGGTAGGCTTTAACCCCTCTTTTTCATAGCCCCTCATTTTTTTTTTACAACTTTCGGATTTGACAGCAAACTCTTCTGATTTTCCACAACTTCTTTGGCTTGACAGGATCCCAATAATACTTATTCTGAAAGTGACTGCATAATCCGCCCTGTAGGGGTTGTCATCACGGACGGCATGCCCCTTTTTATCCCGAGCAATCCCGGGCACAGCAGCTAGTAATGATAATAGGATGGTAACCACTGTCCTTCTCTCCATTAAGTGCTACCCACCTTAGTCAGGTAATAAACTTGAACATGATAAGCTATTTACCCCAATAGGATCCTGCCCCTCATCATTGGTGAGATGAATATAGTAGCCATGAAGTCCCAATATGAAAGAATGTATGACAAGTACATAGAAACATCAACCATGACACATATCTACCAAAGTGGTGGATCCGACGCTATACCCACCATATACGCTCTCTTTACTGAATGGATACGGTTCAAATCCTAAAATAAATCTGTTTTATCAATAGAAATAAGAGATTATAATAATCATCTGGGAATATATAATAATAATAATAATAATAATAATTAATAATAATAATAATAATAATAATAATAATAAGATGATAATAATAATAATAATATAATAATAATAATAATAATAATAAATAATAAATAATAATAATGTGGCGCCGTGGAGGAGTGGGTTAGGTCGTCAATAGACTTAAGTCAAGTTAAGCAACACTGGCTTCTGGTCAGTCGTTGGATGGGTGACCGCTCTCCTCGGCGTTGATTCCTTGGGAAAGGATCTTTACCATAATTTCCTCAGTCTACTCAGCTGTAAAATGAGTACCTATCCCTGATGGGGTAGGGTCCAGCTACGGGTTAAATAGCAAAACTCAGCAATGATGGAAAGAAAAAATGAAGGATTAACCGACAACGACGTAAATGGAACCTCTGGCAACAGAGGAGCTTCGTCGGCAACCAGGTATTCAACCCAATTGAAGGGGAAGACGGTCAGGTACTTGGAGGTCGTCATCCAGCAACTGATCACCACAACGACAATAATCAACAGCCTGAGATTGGAGCTACAGAGGCAAAAAGGAAGAAATGGACAAGAGAAGAAAATAAGGACGGATATGGAGATGCTACATCAAAAGCAAACCCGACGGAGAGAGGATATAGAAGAAGATTGGTCAACATCTGGAATGAGAGGAATAACACCCCCCAAACAGAGCAGAGGCTGGCAGACCAAGTAAGGAACATAAAGAAAAAGAACTGGCTCTCCCCAACAGAAAGAGAAGAACTGGAAAGGGAAAATGTCACACGACAACGAATTACACGAAGACGAACTGAGAGACGATGCCACAGAAGACGACAGGGAGGATGAGATATCAAACAACGACACACGAAGAAACACCGACGAAGTAACAGAGAGGACGGAATGGGTAGAAAAGATTAGACAATGGATGGAGCCAGATACAGAGAGAACAAAGATCCCCTCCATGAAAGCCTACAACACCAAGAAAATAATAAAGGGAGAAAACAAGTGAGGTCAATGAAATAATGGGCATAATACAGACCACCAGTATCACAGAAACAAATAACTTGACATATGCAGGAGCAAGATTAGTAGCAGAACTGATGGGAATTCCAACACCACCAGCACAACCAACCCAACAGAAACCAAAACAGCAACCATCCTTGGAAAAGGCGACTGGAAAAGCAAATCATGGTGATGAGATCTGACTTGAGTACTGAAAGAGATAGCAGAAAAAAAGGCTAAGAAGCAAGAAAACAAGGGAGGAACTCAACGAGAAATACAAAGTACAAGAGAGGGGATTAAACAACACAATAGAAGATGTAAAACAGAGGCTTAAGCCAAAGCACATAAGATCCAACGATACATGAACAGGAATAAGGGATACCAACAGAACAAAACTATTCGGAACCAACCAGAAAAGACTATACAGCCAACTAAGAGGGGAAGACACCACCCAGAAATTCCTGAAGCCGAACCAAGTAAGAGACTCTGGGAAAAACATATGGAGCAATCCGGTATCACACAACAAACATGCAACATGGCTCCAGGAAGTCAAGGAAGAAGAAACATGGGAGAATAAAACAAAGATTCACAGACATCACGACAGACACAGTCAGACACCAACTAAAGAAAATGCCAAACTGGAAAGCCCCAGGTCCCGATGAAGTCCATGGATACTGGCTCAAAAACTTCAAGGCCCTACACCCACGAATAGCAGAACAACTCCAGCATTGTATCTCAAATCACCGAGCACCAAATGGATGACCACAGGAAGAACATCCTTAGTACAAAAAGACAAGAGTAAGGGAAATATAGCCAGTAACTACAGGCCTATCACCTGCCTACCAATAATGTGGAAGTTACTAACAGTATCATCAGTGAAAGGCTATACAACTACCTAGAGGAAACAAAACACCATCCCCCACCAACAGAAAGGCTGCAGAAGGAAGTGTAGGGGCACAAAAAAGACCAGCTCCTGATAGACAAAATGGTAATGAAGAACAGTAGGAGAAGGAAAACCAACCTAAGCATGGCATGGATAGACTATAAGAAAGCCTTCGACATGATACCACACACATGGCTAATAGAATGCCTGAAAATATATGGGGCAGAGGAAAATACCATCAGCTTCCTCAAAAATACAATGCGCAACTGGAATACAATCCTTACAAGCTCTGGAATAAGACTAGCAGAGGTTTAATATCAGGAGAGGGATCTTCCAGGCGACTCACTGTCCCCACTACTCTTTGTAGTAGCCATGATTCCCATGACAAAAGTACTACAGAAGATGGATGTCGGGTACCAACTCAAGAAAAGAGGCAACAGAATCAACCATCTGATGTTCATGGGACGACATCAAGCTGTATGGTAAGAGCATCAAGGAAATAGATACCCTAATCCAGACTGTAAGGATTGTATCTGAGGACATCAGGATGGAGTTTGGAATAGAAAAATGCGCCTTAGTCAACATACAAAAGCAAACAAGTAACGAGAACTGAAGGGATAAAGCTACCAGATGGGAAACAACATCAAACACATAGATGAGACAGGATACAAATACCTGGGAATAATGGAAGGAGGAGATATAAAACAACCAAGAGATGAAGGACACGATCAGGAAAGAATATATGCAGAGACTCAAGGCGATACTCAAGGTCAAAACTCAACGCCGGAAATATGATAAAAGCCATAAACACATGGGCAGTGCCAGTAATCAGATACAGCGCAGGAATAGTGGAATGGACGAAGGCAGAACTCCGCAGCATAGATCAGAAAACCAGGAAACATATGACAATACACAAAGCACTACACCCAAGAGCAAATACGGACAGACTATACATAACACGAAAGGAAGGAGGGAGAGGACTACTAAGTATAGAGGACTGCGTCAACATCGAAAACAGAGCACTGGGGCAATATCTGAAAAACAGTGAAGACGAGTGGCTAAAGAGTGCATGGGAAGAAGGACTAATAAAGCAGGACGAAGACCCAGAAATATACAGAGACGGAGGAAAAGACAGAAAGAACAGAGGACTGGCACAACAAACCAATGCATGGACAATACATGAGACAGACTAAGAACTAGCCAGCGATGACAATTGGCAATGGCTACAGAGGGGAGAGCTAAAGAAGGAAACTGAAGGAATGATAACAGCGGCACAAGATCAGGCCCTAAGAACCAGATATGTTCAAAGTACGATAGACGGAAATAACACCTCTCCCATATGTAGGAAGTGCAATACGAAAAGTGAAACCATAAACCACATAGCAAGTGAATGCCGGCACTTGCACAGAACCAGTACAAAAAGAGGCATGATTCAGTAGCAAAAGCCCTCCACTGGAGCCGTGCAAGAAACATCAGCTACCTGCAGTAATAAGTGGTACGAGCACAACCTGAAGGAGTGATAGAAAACGATCAGGCAAAGATCCTCTGGGACTATGGTATCAGAACGGATAGGGTGATACGTGCAACAGACCAGACGTGTGACGTTGATTGACAAGGTCAAGAAGAAAGTATCACTCATTGATGTCGCAATACCATGGGACACCAGAGTTGAAGAGAAAGAGAGGGAAAAATTGGATAAGTATCAAGATCTGAAAATAGAATAAGAAGGATATGGGATATGCCAGTGGAAATCGTACCCATAATCATAGGAGCACTAGGCACGATCCCAAAAATCCCTGAAAAGGAATCTAGAAAAACTAGAGGCTGAAGTAGCTCCAGGACTCATGCAGAAGAGTGTGATCCTAGAAACGGCACACATAGTAAGAAGAGTGATGGACTTCCTAAGGAGGCAGGATGCAACCCGGAACCCCACACTATAAATACCACCCAGTCGAATTGGAGGACTGTGATAGAGCAAAAAAAAAAAAAAAAAAAAAAAAAAAAAAAAAAAAATAATAATAATAATAATAATAATAGTCTGCAAACACATAACCAAAAACATGAATGCACAATGACCAACCGGATATATATATATATATATATATATATATATATATATATATATATATATATATATATATATATATATATATATATATATATATAGTATATAAAAAGGGGGGGAGGCGATAACTTTCAGCTTACAACCCCGGCTTGTGAAGAAAACAACTGTCAATGAAATTAGCAACGGACCTAAGAGATCACGTGCAAGCGGCAATGGGCTCCAAATAGTCCCGAGAACCACCGTAATGGGAGTAGAAAATCAACATCCCTGCAACTTTTCCAACATGTACTATTTTCGTCGCCAATACAGTTTCTTACTATTTATTCGATTCTCCTCGCTTCCAAAACTTATCCCGTTATTCGATTCTCATCACTCTTCAATTCTCATCGATACATTAACTTCACACGTCTCTCGGCGATCATCCCTCTTCATTTCGTTCTCAAACATTTAATTCATCTCTCAAGTTTATACGCGAAAAGCTCTTTTGTTCTCGAAGTTCGCATTAGTGACGTTTCCCAGGAGAACATCAAATCTCGCGGAGCTATTCCTTGTGGATTTAATCTCTCTTCTTCGTGGCTTTTATGATGATTTGTATATAATCTCATTTATTCATTCTTCATCAGTCACGCTAAACTGACTGCCTACACATTGTGCACCGCAGTTTCTCTATCAACTCCATACCTCTCTGCGAAATTATTAAAATGTTCATTAATAGTGCTATTATCATCATGATATCGGAAGGAGACCCTCTTCCAAACAAACTTCAGTCAAAGAACCGCCGTCTGGATGCCACCAACCGGCAGTTGGGGATTACGAAACGTGAGGAAGAGAGAAAGAAGGTGTTGGCACATCTAAGGCGCCATGAACAAGAATGGGATGCCCTTGGGGAACAACTCAATAATAATGAAAAACTGCAATATAAACTTAAGGGCATATAGGTGGCCATTTTTAAAATAAAGATAATAATAACAATACTTCTTATTATTATTTATTATTATTATTATTATTATTATTATTATTATTATTATTAATTCAAATACATGTACCTTTTCCCTTCAGAATAGACAGCTCTAGAATGTCTTCACCTTGCAGTTCTTAACAATTTTTCTGGGATGAAGTTGCTAGTCTCATGAAGTTTCCCACATTGGACGCTATCCGCAGAAGTCGAATAAACACCAGGTACACAATGCACTACTAATAACAGAGGCACGATGAATTTGTCACGAAATCGGTTCCAAGTCGTTCCCTTTACGCTGGACTGAGCCTCGACGTGTAGCACAACGTTGAAACCGCTATTAGCTTCCGCGATTCAAAGTCTACCAGGTTAGGAGGAGACAAAGTTCAGCCCGATTTCACACGCAGAATTTGTGATTAAATATCGAAGCTAAATCTAAAGTCATAATGTGTAGGGCTTCGGATGGTTAAGCGTGGAACATTTGAAATAAGTTTAAGTAATACACTCTTTCTTTCTCCCCCAACAAAGTTCTTTCTTTCTGGGCTTACATTCCTACCTAACTCAAATTAAGAGTCATTTGCTGGTTTGTACGAGGTCCATCTCGTGTAAAATTTTCATATGAATCAACGCAAGAGATTTCTGGGCACTCTTGCAAACAAAAAGGCCAACTAGACAAGACAGAACAAAAACCTTACCTTCCTTGAGTGTGGAAATCATAGGAGGAGCGAATCAAAGAGGGCAGGCGTGTAGGTGAAGAGACGTGGAGGAGGAGCGGCGTTATGCGAAACCCATGAGCAGTAAGCTCGATGAGGCGCTAGCGGTAGTACTATAAAAATGAATTAATGAATGCCAGAACGAATGACTGGCTTCATCTAGCACTACTGCGTATGATACGCGTACAAATTGGTATACCAGCAGGCTCGAAAAGGATCTACAGTGTATAAAGTAGAAACTACAAGCCTTACGTAACAATGGTTAATTTCTGCTTCCTGAAGATGCCAGACAAAGTTTTAATGGAACAATTAATCTGGTCTGGATTAAAGGGATGTTACTATGAAGACTGTGAAAAGTTCTATTTTCTGACGTATAAATCTTTGGGCAATATCAATCTCTGTTTACCAAGACGAGGAGGTCATTCAGAAATGTTTTTTATTTATTCTTTTCGTTATATTCGTTGATGAGGAAGATAATGATAGAAAATAAACTTCTCATTATACCATATGCAATGACATGAATAAAATCCACAACAGACAGTCACAGACAGTCAGCTGATATGAAGAGTTCAGCATAATTTTCTTAACCACTTGATAAACCTAAAATAAAAATATTCCAGAAAGGATTTACGTCTTCAGTAACATTAAACACAACTTAGAAAAATGTCACTCAAAGTATTAACGAAAGCGAACACTGTAAGTCAACGAAGAAGTAAGACAAGAATCCCAATCGTTTGAAGAGAAGGAGCACAATTTTGCGGTGCAAAACGCGCAAGCACGCCGCTGACCGACATAATCCGCCGGTCAAAATCGCAATACAGCCACAAAACGAAACAAAACAAAACAATGGGCGCCAAGCTAGCAGTATACATGTATATCTGACGGTGGAGCGTAGGCTCAGATGAATATATCTCAGCCTTTGGCAAATGGCGCTTATAAATCTAGGACGAAGTAAAGCGAGGAGGAGCCCGAGGAATGGAGGAAGCGGGAGGAGGGAGGAGGGAGGGAGGGAGGGTAGGGGTGGGGGGGGGGGGAGGACCTAGGAAGAGGAAGATGAGGATGCCAAGCGAAGGATGCTTTTTGGTGATCCTTCGCCTCTAGCTCGCTGGAACCCTCCGTCTAAGACACCGTTATTTGCAATCCTCGGCGTCTTGGTACATCAGTTATTCAAAATCCTCGGCTTTGTAATACCTAAATTACCTTATTATCATGTTACTTTAATGATACATCAAATATCATTGACGTCTTCACACGAGAATTATCCAAAATTCGAATAACTTATCTACCTATAACATGGCTATTTCATAATATATATAAATTATCGAAAATCCTTACTAATTCATGACACTTGATCAAAATGAAGATTTGTCAGTACTAAGTAAGTCACCCTGATTTTTTTTATGATCAATAAACTACCTGGTTCTGGATGCTCTATGATAAATACAAATGGAAATCCTTAGCGCCACAATACAAGCTTCAAATTCCTTGGCTTTATGATATACGACCATCTGATATCCATGGAGATAAAAATACATAAAACTATCTGATATTGGTGCCTGATGATACATAAAATCACTAAAACATCTAGCGTTTGGATGCCTTTGGCTATTAAATGAATGTCTTCGGCTCCATGTGATACATCAGCTGCAACAACCATCAAGAGAAATCATAAGCTCTGACAGATGAAATAATTACACGGGATCATACACGACGTTATCTACATCATCAGACGAGCTACAATTCATAATAACTGACCCACAAATTTAATAAATGGATAAAACATAAACAACAGGAGAGATAATCAAGGTCCACGGGAGATAATAAGAAACTTTGACGGATACCCTCCATTCGGACCACCGCGGAGGAGTTTCCAGGACGCGTACCAACCCATCCCCATCCCCGCCCCCCCCCCCCCCCCCCCCATTCAACACCTCTTATACACAAGAATCCAAAACCAGCTCTCTCTCTCTCTCTCTCTCTCTCTCCTCTCTCTCTTAAATCCACCAAAAGGATGTTCATATCCAGGAGCCTTAGATGTCTAGACGCTGCATTAATATCATAACACTTCTCCGACGACATGAACACGAGAACTCCGGACACAAAATTGTTAATCATTTTTGCTCAAGTCAGTCTTGAGACTGCCCAAGCTTGACTTGAGACTGCAAGTGAACACATAAATACATGAACAGGGAGGATATTTCCTTATTCGCTGTTCTTGTAGGGACACCTAATGAAAACAACAAAAAGGTAGTTAAGGCAGTTAAAATTTCTCCCAAAAATATATTCGTTGAGGAATATGTCCTCTAAAATAATACGTATCTGTTCATGTATACATGAATACGCATAAAAATTTTATATATATATATTATATATATATATATATATATATATATATATCTATATATATCATATATACATCTATATATATATATATATATATATATATATATATATGTGTTGCGCGGGCGCGCGCGAAATACAATCCTTATACAACTAAACTACAGATTCCAAGCGCCAAACAATCATCTCAGAGCAATTGTTAATATGTTTTTCTTTTGTTACTCTCCTTAAAAGAATTTTTTTTTTTTGTAAAATGAAGAAATAATGGTAATAATAAATAATCAAAACCATCAGCTATTTTGCAACAAACAACACAACAACATCCGGAAGACATTACCCAAACGCTCAACATACGGTTCGCGGAAGAGCTATACGGAACGCCTCGGGCAAAACCCCATGCAATATGCAAGGCAAGTCTGATTGCTGCATTATTCAGCTTTCGCTTCTTACTACCGACTCATCAACGCAGATGTACTGGTGTACAAGGATTATATATCATATAGATATATATATATATTATATCACATATATACAAAGACATACAAATGTATATAAATATATATTTATGAATACATACAACACACACGCGCACACACACACACACACACACACACACACACATATATATATATAATTATATACAACACACACAGGGTGTCATAAAAGTCCCAGTACCATTCTGAGGCTAAATAAAACTTGTAATGGGTACTGGGACTTTATTGGCAATCCTGGTATATACCAACATTTGTATATATAATAATCTATATCTAATATAATAATAGATATATATCATGGATGAGTATGGGTAATATATAGTGTATAAAATAATATGTTAGCAAAATATTTATGAAATATATATATATATATATATATATATATATAATATATATATATATAAAATGTGTGTATTAATGAAAACATACAAACAATCGGTATATTCAGTAAATAAGACCCACCAGATATTCCCTCGCAAAAATCCAAGGAATCAAATAAAGAACAAAAACACTGACAGGCAAAAAAAAAAAAAAAAAAAAAAAAAACTGGATTAAAAGAAATTGCCTCGTAAAACGCGGTAACAAGTGAGAAACGAATATTGGCTTCCGATAAATTCCCTCAAAAATACTTTTAAGTCATATATAAAGATTCCAGATAAGGGGTTTCGGAGACACAGCCGCCAGTGGATATAACACCCTCCTTCCCTCCCTCCCTCCCCAAAACCCTTTTATTACAGGGAATGAATGGGACACTTCATTCTTGCTGCAAAATCACGGCTGTGGAGAGAGAGAGAGAGAGAGAGAGAGAGAGAGAGAGAGAGACTGTTTTGCAATAGCAACGGAGCGAAAAAATATGTCCAACTTTCCATGATAGAAACCTGTTATCATTTAGTATATAAGGTATACGTAAATGAATGTCAGTCTTAATGGTATGTGAGGTGTGACGAAGAGAGAGAGAGGAGAGAGAGATGAGAGAGGAAGAAGGGGGAGAGGGGGGGGGGGGTTAAAGGAAAAGAGAGAGAGAGAGAGAGAGGTTAAACTTTTCATGTGAGAGCCCTAGCTGCTTTGGCCTACAATGAACGGGATATACAAATATAAGACGTTTCATAACTGTATGTGAGAGAGAGAGAGAGAGAGAGAGAGAGAGAGAGAGAGAGAGAGAGAGAGAGAGCGCAATGCACCAACATTCCCGTCTCAACATAAAGCACGCAATTAACTCAAGGTAAGACTCAGAGTGGCGGCACAAGGCCCAGGGGCAACTGGGCATTACACTGGGCGTAGATGACTCACTTCCAGCCATAACTGCCAAATGCTTCGTCTTTCGTCAAATAGCTGTGTTCTCCCGGGAAAATCACCCTCCTCCACTCATCAAATATTAACATAACAATTCCCTACAAAAATTACGTATTGGTCTAATACTCACTTGAGAAACATTATTATTTCCTGTCGGAATACGTCGCATACAAAATTTACTAGATATAAAATACAACGAAGTTGGCGTGTCAAAAGGTAGTAGGATTTATAATTATCTATCTATCTATCTATCTATCTATCTATCTATATATATATATATATATCTATATATATATATATATATATATATAATATATATATATATATATATATATATATATACCAACAGGAAATGATAGTCGGAAATCCAAGCGCTAGGATTTCTTGACTATCATTTTTCCTGTGGGATTCGCTTTATCTATGAAGTCACGTGCATGTACTGATGATTTTTAAGCACACAACACACACACACACACACACACACACACACACACATATATATATATATATAATTATATATATATATATATAAAACCTTTGAGGTTAACAACTACTACATAAGAATTTCTACTTTGAAAAGGACAGCAACAACGTACAGTGCGTTGGGCAATAAGAACATAAATAATAACAAAAACCTCAATTCTGCAAAATAAAAGCAACAGGGAAAAACAACGCCTTATAAACAACACTCCGATCTGACAATGGCAAAGACAAAAATCACATAAAACCCCACAAAAATTCATCGTTTCACGAAACAGTGAAAGATGTCATCTATTATTCAAAGGATATCAACTCCCTAAAGTCCCTAAAATGAATAAGCTTTCACTTAGCAAGAAGAAGAAGAAGAAAAAGAAGAAGAAGAAGAAACTCTCACGAAGAGGTTGCTGCCCTTAAAAATAAAATTTCTTTACATGAAGTAAAATCACGTCCAAAAAAATCCGGAATAAATAACTTTAAACAAATTACTTCAATTTTACGCAGAAAAAAAAAACAGACAGAACAAACAACGAAAGTTTGGAACGTGATAAATGCATAAATAAAGGTATAAGCCACAAAGGAAAGTTTCACGTTCCTTCGTGGCTTATCCCTTTACTTATATATAAAAGTGAAATAAACTAACTTCCCTTCGTTCTGCAAAAAGACCGAAAATGTATCAAAAGCGAATCCACCTCAACGCAAAAAGTAAACAAGTGGAAAATCTTCGCCTTAAAAGATTATTATGTGAAAAATATATGAAAAACCCACAATAAACCGAATGAGGAGTCTCCTCCCCACACAAGAAAACAAAAAGATTCTTCCATTTTCCACCAGGAAAAATTCAAATATAAACGTCAAGACGAATTTATGAGCTAAAGTTGAATTTCAGATTTCAGTCAGTCTCTTAATTAGCAAGTCAAGCTACTTGAGGTTTTCAACAGAAATTTCCTCTAGACAATCAGGGAGCTGTCTCCTCTTGAAATGAAAAGGAAAGTATTTTACCACTGTTTTATAAGTAATAAAAAGTGTTGGTAATACTGCATCAGTACTGTCTTCGTTATCATTGCTGTTGTTACACTTATTAGTCAAATACAAAAAGTATTGACGCTAATGTTACATTTCTATTCGATACCATACTCAGTAGTTACTAGTGTATAAGAAGTAATGCCATTATTATCCATATTGTAATTTCCTTAGCAGCCACGTACAAATAGCGGTTATCACTAATATTAATACGCAGAGAGTACTATAACTATACTATCAATGTCATCAACATTATCATAATCATTACCTGTTTATTACCAATGTTATTGCCAATGATATTAAAGTGTACATGGCAATGTTACTTTTGTTCCCATTAACATTGTCTTCGTATTTGCTGTTGTTCTCGTCATAACTTATAAAGTATAAGAATCATAAAAAGGTATTATTATTATTATTATTATTATTATTATTATTATTATTATTATTATTATTATTGTCTGCTGGAAGTAAACCCTCTTTTAAACATGCTTCATTGAAGATTATTGCTGCATCATCTGCAATAATTTTATAGAGGTTATTTTCTGTTTTTCTAATTGTGGTTTTCTCATTTTCTTATTGTTGCTTAAACTGGTGAGCAACGCACCGAAGGTTGGCATGTAAATTTCAGGAACTAGAACATATTACTATTTATTATTATGTGCATAAAAACGACGATAGTTTGAGAGAACTACGGTTCCAAAGCTCAGACCAAGGTACCTTCGTTTCCCATGTTTATACAGGTGCCAGCAAATGTGTGAATACAGCTTAAACTTTCCTGTATCGCTGTATCATGATAAGTACTACCAGTCCTTTCCGAAAATAAGAAATATCTCTAAAATGGGATTGGGTGCGAAGAGGACAAAAGTCACTACCCAAAAACAATTTAGATTATTTGATTGCACTCGCTTTTATCCTGTCTTTACTTAACTTCTATTTTGCATGCCGACAATTACGTCATACGCATTAGCTCTATAGGAATAGGGTATAGAATTTAGGCCACATGCCAAGCGCTGGGACCTATGACGTCATTCAAAGTCGAAAACGAAATTAGGGATAAAGGAGGTTTGGAAGGTGTAACAGGAAGAAAACCTGACAGTTGCACTGAGAAACAGCAGTTAGGAGAAGGCGAAAAGTAAGACGGAAGAAAGAGAATATGAACGGAGGTACAATTGAAGGAATGAAACTGGCTGCAAAGAACCTTCAGTAATGTCTACTGTGCACCGCGTGAGGTGCACCGACGGCTCTACACCCCTACGGGAATTAGTTCTATATTCCTGAAGAAATTATTTCGAGCGAATATGTATTACGGAATGGTCACCGTTAAAGCATTGAGTTACCCAGGTGTGAGGGAGGCTCCGCCTCCTCTCTCTCTCTCTCTCTCTCTCTCTCACTTACGTAACCTCTACCAGGTGTTCGCCACATTATTTTTACTGATGTCATCCGCTCCTGTTACGTCAAATATTTCTATTTAAATTTTACAAAATCCATCCTTTTTAATTTTAATAAACTATTTACAACTATTACACTTAAGATACTTCATTACTGGTGAATGTTTTGTTTCTGTTGTTGCTATCATTCTCTCAATAATAATAATAATAATAATAATGAATTTAAAAATAATAAATTTTCTTCTTCTTCTCTCTATTGTCCTTCTTCTTCTTATTCTTCTTCTTCTTCTTCTTCTTCTTCTTCGATTCTTGATTTTATTTGTTGAATTATTAGTTATTCATTCATTATTATTGTAGTAGTAGTAGTAGTTGTAGTAGAATAGCAGTAGCATTTTATTGTTGACGTTACTCCCCAATGCGACCAAACACCTGTGTGTTGCCTGAAATCACGCAACGCACACGTGAAGCAGGTGTAAATACCCAACGACAGGTGTCAGCCCCGCTTCCACAAGAGGACTTGAGAACCTCACCTGTAAAACCTTGTCTGTGATGTTACCTGTACAGCAGCACCTGTTTCACCCTGCTGTAATTGGAGCTCTGTTCACCTTATTCTCAGCAGATTACTGTATCACAGCTGTACAAACTCAGATATGTATTGGTGTTTCCATACTCATAATCGAGTTGCTTGTTTGTCAATAACGGTTAATAACGATTATTCTAAAAATTTTCAAAAAATAGGCACAATTACTTTACAGGTCACAAATGACGATTAAAAAAAAGTATTCCACCATGTTTAGAGAACATCAAACGTTTTATTACCGATCGAGGCCTACATTACAGTGAATCATTTTCCAACCTGAAATCACTGGAGGTCACCCTTCCCATTACAAACCAAAGTCGACGTTCTTGAATTTAACAGCGGATGAAAGAAATCTCAGTGAATTCTTAAAACAATTAAAAAGAGGAAGAACTGCGGGCACTGACAGTCTTAAAAACCTAACCTCTTTTAAAGTTATTCCCAACTCCACTCTAATTCTACCAGTGTAGTATTCTGAGCTAGCCAATGTTACATCCACTGAATGGATAAGAAGAAAGGAAGAAGAAAGAAAGCATCTAATATCAAGTTTCTTACTCAAAAGGAAAAATGCCTGAACAACTTCGTTACATAATGTCATTCAGAAACATTAAATTTTTTTTCCTTACAACTAAATACTTGTATAATCGTAAGCCGATTCTTACACTCAGTACTACTGTAAATTACGTTTTCTTACACATAACGTAATTCAAACAAAACGTTTACCATGACACTGATCGCTGATAATAAAAAAAAATAACGGTTATTTTAATTTATATTTCAACATAAAAAAGTAATATAACGGTTATTATAATTTATTCTTAAACCTAAAAAAAGTACAAGTTTATCATATAAAGTACTATCTACCAAACCAAAATTCTCATATATACTATTTCTCAATGCATTCAATATCAACACTGAACGCAATAAACACCAGCATCGAAAACGATATGTTAAAAAAAAACGCTGCAACGACCCACATAACCTACATAAAACTACCCGGAAATTAAATATAAATCTACCTTAAGGTGGAGGACTACACAACAATCAACAGCACACGAGGAACGGAGAAAAAACTTTTTCCATTTAGGAACTCTTTTATGGCCTGAGGGTTTCTGGAAGCTCTAGAAATATTATGAGGGCTTGTTTACACACAAGAGAGCATTAGAAAAAAAAAAGAAAAAAACTCCAGATACATACAAGAGCTTCCACTTCCCATTTCTCCGCTGCAGTACAATGCGAGATTTTAATGGTAAAGACTATATGGTCGGACGAGAGAGATTCTCTCTCTCTCTCTCTCTTTCTTTGTATATATATATATATATATATATATATATATATATATATATATATATATATATATATATATATATATATATATGTATATGTATATATATATATATATAATATATATATATATATATATATATATATATATATATATACTTTATTCACATACACACACACATGCCTTTCGATTTCTTTACTAAGCAGACTGCTTAGTAAAGGACGAGAAGTCGAAAGGCCTTGCAGCGGTACTCCATTGTTTCACTTTCCTCTTGGGGCTGTGATCTTTATTTATATCTTCATCACGTTCCAAATTTTCGTGATTCAGTTTTATACAGATATATGTATATCACATATATACACACATATATATGGATATACTTAAATTTATACAAATAATCTAATATATATATATTATATATATATATATATATATATATATATATTATATATATATATATATATATATATATATATATATATATATGAATAACTTGATCACGAAGTATACAAAACGTGATGCTATGTATAAAGGTTTGGTTTTTTGCCACGAAGGAAAAAATGAAAAGCGAGATAGCTTTTCATTTTTTCCTTCATGGCAAAACCTTACCTATATATATATATATATGTATATATATATATATATATATATATATATATATATATATATATATATATATAATTATATATATATATAGTATACATATATATATATATATATAATATATCTATATATATAATATGTATGTATGTATATATGTATAACATATTTCAGGATTATTAAAAGAAAAGTAGTTACTCCTTCAACGAGAACTGCATTAGAAGCCTCTATGAAGCCGTCCAAATTTCGGAGTCCTGATATGTAAAGGGAATTTAAATGAACAGAGAAAATAAAAAATCAACAGCGACAGTTGTACAAAGTCGACACCAAAGGTAGAGGTCACTCAAATATAAAACAAATAAATTTACAAAAACAATTGAAAAGTGTCACGTGACGCCAAGATAACAGCGTGAAATATGAATGGAATAGCATATCGAACTTAGGCCAAAAGCCAATTGCTAGGACCTATGAGGTCATTCAGCGCTGAAAAGGAAATTGACGATGAAAAGGTTTGAAAGGTGTAACTGGAGGAAAACCTCAAAGTAGCTGCACTATGAAACAATTGTTCGGAGAGGATGGAAAGATCGGAGGTACAGTAAAAGGAATGAAGGCGGTTGTAGCTAGGGCCCATGGACGGGACGCTGTAAAGGACCTTAAGTAATGCCTACAGTGCACCGCATGAGGAGCACTGACGGCACTACCCTCCTACAGGGTGAAATATGAAGACTACGAGAATACAAGCAGACGAAACTTGGCCGCGACCACAGGACGTCGTGGTCGTCCTTCTAAGCCTTGAGGGAGGAGGAGGAGGAGGAGGACACTGCAAACGGATCAATACGGAGTCACTAATCTTGGCCCGCAAGTCGTGCCTTATTTAAACAACATGCAATTAAAGAGACCGTCCGTTTCCGTCTATTAATGAAGACTGAGGACGTGTCACCAGCACAACGGCCGTGTTTGCAGTCCACTTACGCACAGAAAAGGAGAATGCGGTCATAGATCGGCCAGGTTAAATAGATTCACGTGAAGGAATGCTATGACGGTTCGGGTGCGTTTGTGGGTCGAAAGAAAAAACTTGTGAATTGTATTATATAGCTATTTTATAAAGCCACTTCTGACAAAGTTTCATAAAGTATGATTCAAACATATATATATATTTATATATATATATATATATATATATATATATATATGTATATATATATTGAGAGTTCTAAATTCTGAATTAGTTACCTATGTGTTCTACATGTTTTCTTAGTATAGAAGTAGTAGGTATACGTTTGCAAAAAATACATGTATATATACATATATAAGGCGTGTTAATGTCAAAGACAGAGATGAGAGAAGAGAGAAGATAGAGGGGAAGAGAGAGAGGGGGGGGGGATTCGAGAGAGACGAGAGAGAGAAGAGAGAGAGAGAGGGGGGTTTGAAGACATGCCGAAGCATTCAACGCTAAAATGTGTTTAGTACATGTTGAAAAGAAAGTAGGGTAGAAGCCATTACAATACGTACTATGGTCTGGAGAAGACTCCATAGTTCCCTCCCTATTTATTAAAGACGCGGCGGCCACCCAGGCGCCCTCTTTAAGGGCTTGCGTTGTATAGCCCCGCTGGCATAAAAGGCTTTGCTCCCAAAGCATCGGCTCACCGACATCTGCTCCTGACGTATTGCCACCACAATTTATCTCTCTCTCTCTCTCACCATGCTAGTAATCTCCATCTCGCTATGCTTGTAATCTCTCTCTCTCACCATGCTAGTAACCTCTCTCTCTCTCTCTCTCTCTCTCTCTCTCTCTCTCTCTCTCTATGCTAGTAATCTCTCTCTCTCTCTCTGCTCGCTAACTATGAAGTGAGGACAGTACGTTAAATATATCTTAGTTTAACCAAACCAATGAGCTCATTAACAGCTCTACTAGGGCTGGCCCGAAAGATTAGATATTCATACGTAGCTACAAACCATTTGGTTACCTAGCAAAGGGACCTACAGCTTACTATGGGAACCGAACCACATTGTAACGAGAAATGAATTTCTAATCACCGGAAACAAATTCCCCTGATTCCACGTTGGGAGGGTGGGGAATGGAACACGGGACTACCAAATACTCGTCCAACGAGGAACTAGGACAGTAAATACATATACATACATACATACATACATACACAACATAATCCTCAATTCGTTTCACTGTATTCTCGTCCTAGGTCTAAAAGAGAGAGAGAAAATAAAATGTCTAGAGCTTCCAACAAGCTTCATGTATACTTGGTGAGAGAGGCATTGAGACGCAGTGAGGCCTAAGAAGGAGAGAGAGAGAGAGAGAGAGAGAGAGAGAGAGAGAGAGAGAGAGAGAGAGAGAGAGAGTTTTTGCAGCATCTTCCTACTTCTGCGTTTCCTTTTGTGAGAGATAGTGAATCTTTTTAAGAAACTGCGTTAAAGGGATATTCAAGGAGAGAGAGAGAGAGAGAGAGTTTCAGCGCTTAGTGATAGCAGATTACCTGAGGTATATATTGAAAACGTCAACTAATCCGTATCTCCCTTGCGCGCTCACATGAGCGCGAGAAAAGGCGAAACCGGAGCATCTTAATTGCTTTTCTATTATTCAGTCGTAATCTTGGACATGCGTGGGAGACAAATAAAACGTGATGACAGTCTCTCTCTCTCTCTCTCTCTCTCTCTCTCTCTCTCTCTCTCTCTCTCTGAGAAGATTCCTCTTTAATCAGATTTTTCTCTTAAATCCTCTTTCCTCTCTCAGATATTCAACATTATTTATCCCTCTCATTTTTCCTTTATAAACCTCGCCAGTTCTCTCTGTCTCTCTCTAACATACATCACTCATCTAAGAAAAAAATATACGAAGCCAGTAAAGAAAGTGCGTGTGTGCGCACGCGCAGAACCCGCAAATGGCACATGTAAAAATTATTCGGCAATATTCCCAGTTATTACATACTATAGGCTCTCTCTTCTAAGGCCTTGCATACTTACCGCACTTTCTCTCTTCTCTCTCTCTCTCTCTCTCTCTCTCTCTCTCTCTTCCTCTCTCTACCTACACCACATACACAACACATCACTAGTTTTACATACTATAGGCTCTCTTCTAAGGCCCTGCATACTACTCTCCTCTCTCTCTCTCTCTCTCTCTCTCTCTCTCTCTCTCTCTCTCTCTCTCTGTGGTGGCCAGCACAGCATGCCATCGGCAATCAATAGTTATTCCCATCCACGTTATACAATTCCAGCTGGGTACATTTTCTTCGTGAGCCATCCGGCTTAATCGATAGCCGCGGGGAAGCAAAAGTATAAATATTCCGTAAGCGATAGTCCGGCAGGAATCCCTTCCCCAACTTCACTCTCGCTTTCGCCTCAACTTCGTTCGGAAATCGCCCCCAATTGTCGCAAATGAAACAGTCTGATTCAGCACGGACTGTCATGATGGTGATGATGATGATGATGATAACCATAATTATCAAAAAAAATTCTCGTAGTAGCGTGAATCTTAAAATGGAGAAACTGATCCACGGTTACGTATATGTGTAGATTTACATTTAAATATGAATCTTCAAATGTAAATGTGCAGATTTACATTTAAATATGAATCTTCAAATGTGTATGTGCAGAATTACCCTTAAATATACGTACATATACATAACTGTAGATTTGCTTCTCCAAATATAATTATATAAATAAAATAATATTCATAGCATTTTTTAACAATAATTGCAGACAGCAGTACCTGTGGTGGTAATAGCTGTAAAAATAAGCTGTTATCATGAGAGCTTTCTTTAAATGCGATGAAGAGCCGGCCGTTAGAAGCAAAATGTTGGCGTAATGCTCGATGAAGCCGATACTGGTAAGAGCAATTTAAGTGGTTCAGAGGTTACAACACCTCACAAAACAGCTTATTCTGACTCTTCTTAAGAGGCGACCTAGGAGTAAAGTCCACTAGCGTTCATCAGCAACCTACAGTGGAAGGAACTGATCAGGGCAATTATGCCAGCACAAGACACTACACTGAAATAAAGGGCCTTATGCCATTACAGCCCTTGTCTAAACGGGGCTCTAATGAAGTGCAGTAAGGTGTGAAAGGGTAAGGCGCCTGTATAGCCCTTTGGACTCTCACCAACTAACATCGACGGAAATAAAGAACAAGTAAAAATTCTGAGTTTTTTGTAGAGCGTATAATACATCATGAACCGCGGCCCATGAGACTATCAGCCATGGCCAGGTGGTGGCCTGCCCTATACCCTTGCTAGACGCATGATCATGGCTAACTTTAACTTTGAATAAAATAAAAACTATAGAGGGCTGCAATTTGGTACGTTTGATGATTGGAAGGTGGATGATCATGTAACATACTAACTTGCAGTCCTCTGGCCTCAGTCACTTTTAAGGTGTGAGGGCGGACAGAAAAAGCATCTCAGTAGTTTTCCTTTACAGAAAATGAAAAAGCTGCATTCGAAGACATACTTACGCTTAATCTGAAAAAGCAGTCGACGAGGAGGCGCTAGAAAAGGGAGAGATAACTCGAAGAGAACAAGAGATTCTCCTCTTTCTCTTATAATTGGCGAACATTAGCAAGGCGTAGAAAAACCGCCCTCGAAGAAACTCTGGTTTCCTCAAAAGAAAATGACTAGACTTCAACTATTTCCTCTTGCATTAGATTTCACTTCTTTCACTTGCTTCTGTGGCGCGTTCTCAGGTTACATTTAATTTCTCTCCGTCTCTCGGATACATTTCTTTTCTTTCACTTTTACTTTGAAGGTAATCCCCCACCTCTCTCTCTCTCTCTCTCTCTCTCTCTCTCTCTCTCTCTCTCTCTCTCTCTCAAGTCATTACTTCATACAAACTTTTTGGCTCTCAAAATATAATATCTTTCTCTTCTGGCAAATGGTATAATCTAAGTTAGTTCTGAACTCTCTCTCTCTCTCTCTCTCTCTCTCAGATAACCTGAGCTAGAAACCCTATGACTCGAGATTACCGGAATATTAACCCCATTTCAGGGGCTACTTACAATTCACTTTTCACACTTTTTTTCCGTTTTTTTCCTACTTAATTGATTAACGCGTGACTAAACTACGACAAGAATTCGATTTACTTATGCATCATATAAATGTTGAATATGCACGTAATATTTACGTACATACATACATATTTCATATATATATATATATATATATATATATATATATATATATATATATATATATATACTATATATATATATATATATATATATATATATATATATATATATATATACACATATACATATATATATATATATATATGTGTGTGTGTGTGTGTGTGTGTGTGTGTGTGTGTGTGTGTGTGTATAACTGAATCACAAAAATTTGGAACGTGATGAATATATAAATAAAGGCCAAATCCACGAAGGAAAGTGAAACAATGGAGTACCGCTGCAAGGCCTTTCGACTCTCGTCCTTTACTAACCTTAGTAAAGGACGAGAGTCGAAAGGCCTCGCAGCTGTACTTCATTTTATCACTTTCCTTCGTGGATTTGGCCTTGTCATTTTTAGGTTATAAAGCAGTGAAAGGAGAGAGAGAGAGAGAGAGAGAGAGAGAGAGAGAGAGAGAGAGAGAGAGAGAGAGAGAGAGAGAATCATAACGTAATCAAAAACAAATCTTTACGATACCAATATTCATAGTACCATAATACCGAAATGAAAAGACAAGAAATTGAAATAGTAATTTACTAGTTCTCATTTTCATAATAAACAACAATTTTTGAAAATGTAAAACACTAGTCCGGCTAAATTGCAAAGAATATGTCCAAATCGCTTTTCCTTAGACCAAATATCACTAATTACCCAGAAATTAACATGAATGATACTTTCATCTGGAAAAAAAAATAACGGTCAAATTTCTTCGAAGAAAAATCCCACTCACTTCTATAAAAAAAATTACTGACATTTTCATGAAAAAAAAAAAGAAAACTATCTTCCTCTGTTAAAAAAACTACCCTCTTTTATTTAAAGACAAAAATGTTCTCACTAACAATAAATGATCCTGCATTCCTGTACAAAAATCCTATTCTAATTTACGTGAAAAAAATAATATTTTCACAGCCTCTGAAAAACAACTTCTCCCCTTTCTAATAAAAAAAAATCGAGCCAATATATCAAAGACTTCCCCACTCATAACTCTGCAAGGAAGATATGTCAACACTCAATGGAGACAGATATTGCAAAATCGCCCAGTGCCCTGCGACCCATAAATTCATGGACAGACCCAAACACTAGAATTCGTCTTCTCGAGAACTGCCATTGAAAGTTTATACACTCATGACGATACCAAACCCAAATATAAGACGGGGGAGGGGGCGGGGGGATTTCAACTACAGAGCCTGTTCACTAAACGGGGCGTTCGAGTAACTTACGAAATTCATTAAAAAAATATGAGGCAAGAGACATCGGTCATGATTGAAAGAAAAGACCGTAGTTTTTTTTTTTTTTTTTTTTTTTTATTTTTTTTTTTTTTTTTTTTTTTTTTTTAAACAAAGAATTTTCGAGGTTGATCGACAGCATCAATATTACAAACATTCATATAAAGAAATGTGGTTTTTAACCGGGACGCACGTATTCATAAGCTAAAGTAATTTTTAAAAGAATATATACATCGAAATAATTTAAAAATTAGAATCATATCTAAGCTATTTAGAGCTTTGTGGAAAAAAATTGGAATTACTTGTATGTAAGCTAAAACCCTTTGAAAATTTAAAATACCTTTGGAAAGAAAATCATGCAATTTGAAACCAATAAACTCCACATTCAGCTCCAATGTCGCCATCACTTGAGTGACACT
>NC_061104.1:26518959-26522478 GCF_015104395.2 Macrobrachium nipponense
TAATATTATATGTGTGTGTGTGTGTGTGTGTGTGTAAACACAGATTTAATAAATACTGTACGGTCAAGAACGACCACAGACCACAGAAGATGCAAAAATAAACACACGTTACATATTTGCATGGTTGATACAAAGGTTGATGCACCTCCCTCCCGTGCGAGTAGTGTCCACCACCGAAGTAGTAAGCCAGAGCGTCCTGGTGTCCACCAACCCCGTTTTCAAGGTCACAACCACCATATGGAGTAAGGAGTTGGTGAAGAGGAGGGGGAGAGGGAGGCATGACATCAACCCCCCCTCCCAACCCCCCAGCACAAATCCCACCTCCCTCTCCCAGCAGGTCCTCCACAATCCCTAGGATCCTCGCCTCCTCCTACCCTAAACAAATTCTCATCTCTCCCTTCCACCTGTGGAACTCCACATTATCCCTAGGTCCAATCTGTCCCCTCCCCCCCCCCCTCCCCTTGTGGAACTCCACCCTCTATTCTTCTCCTCGACCATCTCGCTACATCCTCTGCTGGAGTTGCATCTATATCAATTTTTCCAAGTTAACAGTCCTCATCTATCTGTGGGGCACAAAATAGATCCTACAGGCCTCGAACAGAGAAACCTTCGTTTACGTTCACGTTCCAAGTGTCAGAAAGTCATGATGATGTATGTATAAGCAACTAAAACAATATAAGTAATTTATTCTTCAGTTGCTTTAACTAAATACTAAAAACATTTAACTAGGACACTTGATTATTTTAGCACGTTCTTTTTTCAAAACCAGTGATGTCGAGCGTATGAAATTACGCCGTTGGACTTAAACCAATCAATCAGTCACTAATTTTATAAATGGGCATTCTGCTCTGTTAGGTTTATGGCATTTTTGCATTATTCAGTATGTCAGTACGCAGTACTTGAGTTTAAAAGTAAATATACATAAATAAATCTCAACGTTCTACTACCAAGAAAACCAGCTTCGCATTACTTCTAAGATTCTTTTGAATGTTCAAACCATTCGCTAAATTAAGAGCCAAGTTATAAACAAAATGAGACAGCTTCGGCGTTGTATGTAATATTCTTTTTAATCTTCTCGAACAGATGCCTAAATCACAAACTATTTCCACAGAACTTCACCAAAATAGACCTGCCTCGCGTCAATTACAATATTCATTTTCCCATATACCACTGCCTACAACACCAGCATTATCAAAGCAAATTCTACTTTGGTCTGCTAACACAAAGAGACTAGAATTACCTTGCGCCATTATCTCATTAAGGAGATAATGAGATTACGACGTAATGAGACACTAGAAATGCCGACAAACGTAAAATCTAACAAGAAAAAACTCCAGCCTCTTCGTTCGTTTGCTGAATTGCGTTTTGCTGCTTTATGCGTTTTTCGCTCGATTTTTTCCCCCCTGTAATTTCTGAGTGTTTTCACATCTGGATAATAATAATAATAATAATAATAATAATAATAATAATAATATTAATAATAATAATAATGCTTCAGCTAATCTTCTATAGTTTCTGTTTCATTTCCACTGACTAATTTCATCTCTCATATTTACTGAATCTCTCTCTCTCTCTCTCTCTCTCTCTCTCTCTCTCTCTCTCTCTCTCTCTCTCCCCTTCTCAAAGCTACAAGTATTCATAATAAACAACAAACACGGTTTTGTTTCGCCCTACCTCGTGAATTTAAACTTTAACAGTGAGAACACCAATCACGCAAGTGTACTGAGGAAGTTGATAGTCATGTATTGTATGACAGCTAAGTACGTAAACTGAAAATTTTTTTTTTTGCCAGTAAAAAAAAAATAAATAAATAAAATAAAATCGTGACACCAACCTTCCACCTCCACCCTTTTACTGTCAATTCCTGCGCATGCTAGCCCGTAGGCGCGCCGGTTACTCAGCTTACTATATTTAATTACCTTAGTGATTTTCGACCTGTATAAGTTACTATTTTTTTTTTATAATATGCTGATTCCCACCACGTACCGTTATACTTTCACGCCAATATTTTTCTCATGCGTAGCAGAACCATTTTACAATATATAATGGCGTGTGCACAAATCAGACATACACGTACACATTTACTTAGGTACAGGATGAGAGATATGCGATTTGCGCGATTAAATGTGTTGTTGTTGACATATTTTAATTGCTTTTTCAAACATTTACTTTGAATTTTTTCTAAGGTCCCCTTAAGGAAGAATAGGATGAAGTGGAGGATGAGGAAGAAGAATATGGAGAGAGGAGAAAGACAAATAGGAGGAAGACGGCAAGGACTGTATTAATAAGGAGGAATTGGAGCCGGTGAAAATAACTGAAAGGAAAAGAGGAGGAGGAGGAGGAGGAGGAGGCAAAGGGACGGGCGATTGGGTTGGCAAGGGTCTCCAGGGGTACTCGAGTGGAGGACTGTGTTGTAAGGGGATGAGATAGGGGGGGGGGGGGCGGGTGAGGGGGAAGGGGGGGGGGTGGGGGGGGGAGAGAGAATCGGGCCCTGTGAAGATGACCTAGTATGATATTGATGCTTCCGAGTCTTGCTGAAGCCATTATTAGACGATGAGGAAGATAGGACGAACGCTTCTCTCTCCACATCCCCCACTCGAGGAGGAGGAGGAAGGAGGAAGGGAGGAGGAGGAGGCAGGAGGAGGAGGAGGAGGAGGTGGTGGGGGATAATTTAAGAGGTGCCTCTCCAGGCACTGGCTGTGACTGAGAATGTGTGAGGTTATTTCGAGGTTATATCGAAGGGCTGGATTGCCCGTAGGATATTGAGATCATATTAGTTTATACTGGGATCATCTGACATGAGGTCATGCATTGCGTGTAGTTAAACTGCGTGCATTTAGATATAATGAGGTTATGCCTGGTATAGCTGAACTAACTGTAGGGATACTTGAGGTTCTACTGGCTTAAAAGGCTTTAGAACTCTCCTCTCGGCTATGTTCCCTCGTGTTTTTTTTTTTTTTTCAAATAATCCAAGCATTCTGGAGGCTAAAGATCTAACGCTTGCTTCAGGCTAGTCTCTGCGGTAAAAGAAAAGAAAAAAGAAAGAAAGAAAAAAAAATATATACGTATATATATATATATATATATATATAATTATATATATATATATATATATATATATATATATATATAAAATTCAATAGCTGACAAGGAAATCAACTGATCAATATGCATGAGTCATCATCATGACCGAAAAACAACGTATCCTCAAACGAAAAAAAATCTCCCAAACGATTTTCGGGTTTTGGCCTTGTACCTTTAGCATGGCATTCACGGAATCCCAAAGACTGGCCTGGTATGGAAATACACAGACCTTTTTAAAAAATCTCGCACACACAACAAAACACCCCTGTAAAAGAAAACCGGGGCAATCATGAAGAAACCTCCGACCATCAGACGATACGCGAGAGTTAAAGGCCGCCAGTGCTGACTGATGTCGCATTCTCAAAGGCGATCCCAATCAGAGGCTGCAGCTCTCGGCGCGAATTAGAAACAATGCGACAAAATATTCTTTTTCTT
>NC_061104.1:26522978-26535478 GCF_015104395.2 Macrobrachium nipponense
ACACACATATATATATTATATATAGATATATATATATATATATAGAATACATACATACCCATATAAGTGTGTGTGAATGTGTATATATAGATATATGTAATAACCTTATGTGTATTAAACTTCAGAATGAAGAAGTATGCTACTACCAATCGACGACAAATAATAATGATAATAGTAACGTTGAAGGTAAAACCACCGCCACCAGCACCAGCAGCAAGAACCAGAACTAATATATAATCTACCGTGGAGACATTACAAGGACAACAACGCATCGCATTTTCTGTCCAAAGATCTGGAGCGTGTCTTCGACAGTAGCACAATGGGACGGGAGGCGGCCGAAGGCAGGTGGGTCCTACCGTGACACAGGTTGAGGCAAAAGGATGGGGGCCCGCGATAACATTGTTGAGGGGAAGGTATGGGATGGGAGGGAGCTAAAAAGGGTTGAGGTCGAGGAGGAGGAGGAGGAGGAGGGGCAGGATGTTAAGAGTAGGAATCGAAGGAGAGGGGGAAGGATAAAGGGGTTAAGGGCGGAAGAAAGGGGTAGATAAAACGAAGAAGAGAAGTGTGAAGGGGGAAAGGAAGGTAGTAAAGAAGGTATCAGAGAGAATCGGAAGAAGCCAACATGGTGGAAAGGAGGAGAAAGTGGAGGCGTAAATAAGGAGAAAGAGGATGAAGGCTTCAACTAGTAGAAGTACAGTGGAATGAAATAGGTAGAAGACACAGAAAGGAAAAGGTGGGAAGGGGAAAGGGGGGGGGGGGAAGAGGAAGGAAAAGTGTTAAATGTAATTGGGGGAGAGGGAAAGCGAGGAAAAGGTGAAAGGGGGAAATCCTCAGATTTTGGAGAGAGAGAGAGAGAGAAGAGAGAGAGGTAAGAAGACTTTCTCTAGATGACTCTACGTTCTTCCCACTCAACTTCCCAGAAACAAAAGATTACGCTGACAATAGTACTCTCTCTCTCTCTCTCTCCATTCATATATACATATTATACATATATATACACACACATATAATTAAATGTGTGTGTGTGTGTGTGTGTGTACTGTACACCAAGCACTACAAAGTAGAGAAAAAAGGATTTTAAAATCATGCTTAATCGAGTTGCACACTAATGCAATTTAAAAATATATATATATATATATAAATTATAATTATTAATATTATATATATATAATATATATATATTAATACCTATATGTATATATATATATATATATATATCATATATATATATATAATATCTATTATAAAGCCACACGATATATAGTTATAAGAAATACAAATATCCCAGAACAAATTAGTAACTATTTTGAAGAACACACGCGAAGAACAAAGTTAAAAGAAATGATTACAAAATCAACTAAAAACCCGCCCCACCCTCCCACGCAACGCCAAAAGAGAGAGAGAGAGAGAGAGAGAGAGAGAGAGAGAGAGAGAGAGAGAGAGGGTGAGGGGGGGGGGGGGGCGTGCGTGAGTGCGCGCTGGTTTTAACAGCCTACTTCCGCCGTTATGCACATCGTCCTCAGCCTCCATCAAGTTATCTTCCATCACAAAATTACATCACCAATCAAATGCCCGCCGGAGTAAATTAATTACCAAAATCCAATTTTTTTTCTTGAGGGATAATTAAGGTTGGGATGCGGAAGCCTCCTTCCCCACCCTCCCCCCCCCAAAAAAAAAAAACCTTCCTCCCAACCCCTCAACACTGTTTTCTGTCTCTCATCTTCCATACATGGCACACTTACACACACACACACACACTAATGAGAGCTTTCAATTTTTTTCCGTGCGTAAAATACACATACACATACCATACATTATACAACTATTCTGCACCTAGACATATACACACACAAACACACTCCTCGTCATCTCATACACACGCTCAATCTTCTTTCTCTTTTTGCTCCTAGCAAACACACGCACAATTCACATGTTATATATATGTATATGTATAGTATATATATATATATATATATATATATATATATATATATATATCATATATATATATAGCTTCAGAGTGTGTGCACCGTATTATAAATATATACATATATACACACGCGCACACTCACTGTACAACCTTAACATACATCCACACATATCTCCTCCTACGAAGTTTGATAAACACTCACGCCCTTCCTGCATATTTATCAAATTCAGCTCTCTCACTATGCAATCTAATACATACACACACACAAACACATACACACACCTTTCTCTCTCTCCCCCCATTTCTCTGCGCGAAACTATACGCACATGTTCTCCCACTGTCTAAGCTGATATATACACACAATACATACGTACGCTCTTCCTAGCTAGCTAGATACAAACGCACAAACACACAAATACACACACCCACACCCACACTCACTCTCTCAAGTGATTCTCCCTCTCTTTCTCTATAACCTGACTCTCTCTCTCTCTCTCTCTCTCTCTCACTCTCTCTCTCTCTATGGCAGGTGATCAATACAGCGGTAACAGCACTAGAAGACACATCAGCCTCTCCTTTACTCTTCTTGGCTTCAACCCACCTTCCAAAATCCGTCCCTATCCCATTTCTTCTCCCATCCATTCACCCAACCCTTCTCCCCCTTCCTTACTATTCCTATCCCACCATTTTAACGTTTCCTTTCATTGGTTGAACTTAAATTATGATATATGATTTTTTTGTGTGGATCGACAGAGATGTTAGGACTCGTATGTGACCCAAAGTTTGCTTTTAAAATCTAGCGAGAATTCGATTAATGTAGAAATATTTTGCAAAGGAGGATGAAATGCGAAACAGTAAATAGTGATCACTATACAAATACAATATCGATAACCGTCCTGCCAATACTGAACAACTTTGTTCAAAAAGACAAAAATGAGAGCTCAGTAATGTTCTATCCAGCGGGTAAGAGGAATTAACAGCCACAACAGCATAAATAGTAACCACGAAGATAATATGATAACAGAATAAAAAAATTTTTAGGAAAACGAAAACATGAATTATAATCAGAAACCATTGCAGTTGAGTTGTAGAATAGGTAGAACAGATTTGTTAATTAGCAAATAAATTATATATCAAAAGGTGGATGCGCAGAGATCATGTCCTATAGCGGATGCACTCCTGTGAACATGACGTTGGCGATTGTGAAGATCTTCAGATCTTAAACAACAGATGGAAGGGAGAGGCGAATGTTGCCAAGTTGAAGGGTTAACAGGAATGGAAGGGAAAGCGTAAGGAATAGCTGGAATTTTATAAACGAAGCCGCTGACCCGTGTGAGTAAGGTAAGTCAGGATGAGAGTATTTTTCCAAAAGAATAAATGAACAGCTGTGTCCCTCTCTCTACAAGGAAGAAGAAGGTTACGGTTTGACATGAATTACTACACTCGGAAATGTGCGTGGAATGGCTTTCATTGAGAGAGTGGGATGGTTAACAGAACAGGTAAAAATAGTCTTTGTGAAGCTGAGGAATGTTCATACTTGTGCAGTAAATTCATCCTCGTTTCAGTAGACCTGGGAGGAGCATGGTATTGGTGGCTACATAATTTCATATGAAGCATCACTATTTGCAAAGAAAATTTCACACACAAATATTGTGTGTATATATAATATGGTGTTGTGTGGTGATATATATATATATATATTATATATATATAGAAAATATATATATATATATATATATATATCTGAGTACGTGTACATATACATAGTATACATACATACATACATGAACATATACATTAGTACTCACGCAGAGAACACACACCAGCACCATCTCTTTCTAAAGATAGTACAAATCACGTGTTGATGCTCCACCGTCTTGTTCTTAATCTGGAGGCGTAGGTGTGCGTGCCCGCCGACGGTTTGGGGAGATAGAGCGAGATCGCACGATGCCCAGAGAAATGATTGTCTAGAGACGAAAAGGGAAAAATATGAGGCACTGCGAAAGAAGAAAGAAGAATAAGAAAACAATAAGGGGGAAGGAAAGGCGGTGAATGTGCGGAAGAATAAACGAAAAAAGTAACGACGAGGAAAAAAAAAAAAAATTATATTCAGAACCCGGCACTGCTATCCTATTCAATCATCGTCAGTGCAAGAAAAAAGCTGGGGGTGGGGGGAGAGGGGGGGAAGGGGTGGGGAATAGTCAGACAAGGAAATAAACGTGATACGGAAAATCCTATATTCTTAAACTGTAGATGGAATGATCAATATGAGGCATATTATCTCCTTGCCACCTGCGCCCCACCATCACATTGTAGACGTGTACGTGATAGAAATGAACTCTCACCTTTAAAAAACATATCTGAAAAGATAAAAAAAAAACTACCACTTTCATAAAAACTGCCATTAGACAGAAAGACAGATTGACTGACAGACGGAGTATCAATCCCATAAAGAAAAAAATGGCCTTTGAGAGACGAGGGACAAGATCAAATCAAACTTTAAAGGCGTATGAGACGATCCATTGACATTGCACAGGAAAAAGGAGAATACCCAATTAGGTTAAACAAATATAAAGGATTAAACGAGAGTGCAGTAACCCATTCGGGTACGTTTTCTCTCTCTCTCTCTCTCTCTCTCTCTCTCTCTCTCTCTCTCTCTCTCTCTCTCATGGTGAATTTTTTTCAGTGACAGTGCGTCAATCCAGAGTCAAGGATGACTGACATATATAAATAACCTACTAGCAGCATCGGCTGCTATTTTTTATATACATAACTGCTATTACTGCTGCTTTATCATCACAGCTTATACTCGAAAACCGTTGCTACTTCTAGAATTATCCTAAAAGCCTAAACTGCCTCTCGCATAACAGCCCTTATCATGTACATTACCACTGTCGGCACCACTGCCAAAATAGTGATCTTCATCCATATAACTACCCTACTATTTGGTTATTAATGAATAATTCCATCAGTAAACTAAAACGTGACAAATTGTTTTCAAACACTTCAAATCTAATTATATAATTTATTTATATCAAGCAGGAGAACCAAGCTTAGAATAAAGGAGGGTTTTATCTGAAAAGTAGATCGACCGATTTCTAAATACACACCATTGCCAAGAACATCATTAACCACCATTTGAAAAATTAGATGTCGCAACGTATCACAAGAAATAGTAAAACGAAAAATCTTGAATGAAATACTTTATCATTTATCATCCCTACGCCACGTAAGATTAAATACAAAGATATAAGTCTTTTCTAAAAATAAATAAATTGCCAACTAATAAGTACTTTGAAACTTAGGCGAATATTAACAAATTACCAACTATTATAATGCCTAACGTCACACTGAATATTTGCTAAATGGAAACTGAATTTCAAACTAGCATTTAAATGATATATAAAAAAAATTCATGCATATGAGAATGTCACTGCGCAACATCATGAAACATTCCAAAATGCCAGAGAATAAAAAGCTTTTCTAACCCAAGACACAAGCCCCACCCACTGCTCAATAGAGTTGCCAATGGGTGATAAAACAACAACAGCCAAGCTAACAATTTGCCAGGAGACACTGGGCAACTCTTAACATACTAAAGGGGTGTGGCTTAACCATGGGCATAACCCCGCCTACCAGTCGACATAGTGGCCAATACAGGTAAGAAAAATCCCCACTGCAAAGCTAATAAATTTACATGGCTACATTAGGCAATTCAGAACATACAGAATAATGAATACTCTTTGGCTTCAAATGCCCTAATATAAGTGGGTCTCAGAAGGCTGCTAGGACCATAACACAAGAAATTTATATTGTATATATATATATATATATATATATATATATATATATAATATTATACTTATATATATATATTAGATACAGTAGCACCACAATACATGAATATCACATCCCACCACGACGTAAAGAAACAAAATTCAAAGCATACCGACCATAACCTCTTGCCATCGAGTGATTTTCCAATAACCAACCTGGAAAGGAAGAAAAAACAAAAAACGTGATTAAAAAGAACGAAGCAATTTAAAACATGACGCAAAACAGAGGAAAAACTGACTTTCCCATTATTACAGCTGGCGTGCCCCTGAAATTAATGCTTGTGATCTCCAGTGAAAGATCAGACATTAATTATTTTTTTTAGTATTTCAAGAGAGCAATCGACTTAATAATAATAATCTCGTCATTCAAGATTTACGGAATCCGATTCCAATTATTTTCTCGAGACAAAATCTCATAAAAATTCGTTTCATTCTCAAAGGGTCAAAGCAGGTCAGGAGGGGACGAGAGTGGAGACCTGGAAGGGAAGGAAAGGGAGGGAAAATTCTTTCGTTTATATTATTTCAATACAAGACGCATTTACTTACACAGATTTGGGTCATAAGAGAATGAATAACATCATGTTGCATATTTAATGTTTTCCACTGAGTTTTATCGTGGAATGTCACAGGTTATCATTGCCCAACTAATGTTTCTAAATAATATAAGTTTTCGCAACCGTGGAAGATGATCAACTCCAGCCAACATTTATATTGAGTATTTCATGTTTTTATTCGAATAAAATTTTACTTTCCATGTTATAACAATCTAACAAAAAATAATGAACTAGAAAATATGATACTTGAGACTTTCGTGATAAAACTCACGGCAAAACATTGATAATAATAATAATAATAATAATAATAATAATAATAATAATAATAATAATAATAATAATAATAATAATAATATTGTAAGCCATGATACTTTTGACTCCATGTTGGAAAAATTAATGGAAACATTAATTAAAAAAAAAAAAACATTAAATTTCCAATAAGACGCCCGATACTTTCTCAGTTAAAAATATTCCAGAGGACTCTTTTGAAGCTGTTAGAAACATTAAATAAAAAGGCATTTTACACTAAAATTAATTTTCACACAATAAAAAGGCAATGTGATATTCATGACCTTTCGCGGTAAAAAATGTAATAAAGAAGTGATTCAGTATGATACTTGACACTTTCAATGATAAAAATGTATTGCAAATCTACACAGAGTGATAGTCACTTATGACTCTTCACGTCGAATACAATATCCGATAGGAAAAAAGAACCATTCAATATAATACTTGACATTTATGATGAAAAATATTTGATTACAAAAACAAAACGCAGCACTTTTTATGACCTTTCATGAAATAAAAAGTTAATATTAAGCATATGTAAAAACACTGTGATAATTACGCGCAAGGAATAACAAAAGGTTAATGACCAGAAATAAAAATAAACGGATTTTTGGGGCGAAGAGATAGCGACCTAATGAAAAAATGTTTAAAAATTAATTTGAAACCTGCGAAGATCTCGTGAGTTTGGTGTGAGCCTAGGTCACAATGAGGATGACACCCCAGCAAGGGACGAATAAGTTTTCCCGAGGGAATTTATATATATATATATATATATATATATTATATATATATATATATATATATATATATAATATATATGTGTGTGTGTGTGTGTGTGTGTGTGTGTAGGTATAATATCTATATGTGTATATATTACACACACATATATATATAGGCTATATTACAATTATAAAATACAAATAATATAATATATATAATAATAATATATATATATATATATTATATAATATATATATATATATATATATACTATAATACATAAATATATTATACATACTAGCAATTTACCAATCCTTACTAAGAGCATATTAATCTGCTGTTTTATCTAAGTGACTCGCTAGTGTTTTTTAACTATTATGTATGATAAATTCGTAAAGTAAATAAGTCTACGGTCATAACCAGTCCCGTTTCACGGGCAGACCCAGCTCCGTTTCAGGGAATCTCACCCCCATCCCCTTCGGAAAGGTAGGATGAAACCCCATTATAAACCATCTTAGGGGTCCCCACTATAACCCTGCCAAGTTTCATTCCCATCGGACCAGCCGTTTGTCCGTGATTGAATGACAGACGGCCGGACGGACATATATATAACGCCTATTATAGTATAGTAAGATTGTCTTTCCTCAGCAAGTCTCTATCGGAGAGGTTACTTGTCCTAGGCCCCTTTTCTTGTCTCCAGCAAACGCTATGACCCTCTCTCTCTCTCTCTCTCTCTTTTTCTCTCTCTCTGACTACCCTACAGCAGATCTTCAGAAAATACAATATAAGGGCATCATTTTTCCCGATCAAGAATGCAATAAAGTGATCTGCCATCTACTATATACATCTACACCAAGTCTCTTGTCACATCTTAAATATGGACAGTCTCAATAACACAATCTCTCTCTCTCTCTCTCTCTACAATAAAGAACGATTAAAATTAAATAAAAACCTGATAAGAAAAGATGTGTGTGAGCTCTCCAACGTTTTCCGTATTTATAAGGAGTAATAAAACTTCATAAAAATGTCCCCGAGAGGCCAGTTATCAGCTCTGTTATTAGAAAAGGACAATGCTGACTCAGCTAATCAATTAAATAATGTACTACACATTAATTGTGAATCATGGCTTGCGAGTTTTTCATGTAGAATTATTATTCCCAACGGTACCAATTGGTGAACTGTTATAACTTTTCATCTAATACTTTCGAGATCTGACTGATGGATATACCAATTTCCAAGAGCACTTCAGTAGATATTATTAAAATATATGTAAATGCATGTAAACTGGAATTCAAAGGGGAATTTGACTTTCAAAACCTCGGTGGAAAATTTCACTTTCAAAATGAGAGTATGGCTATGGGTAACACTTTATCTTCAGTTTTGAGCAATTTGTATACAGAATTGACTGAATGCAGACTATTAACAAAATATTAAATAAAATCCTTCCACGAAATGTAATATAGTTCAGAAATGTTGACGTAAAATGTGAATACTTTCTTTAGTTAATCAAATGAATTGGTTCCATTAATAAAATTCTCTGTGGAAATGAAATATGATGGTGGCGCCTATCCTTTTTGGACTGCCGAATACACAGTTGTAATGGGTTTAAATACGTTGTGCACAGACAATCTACCAATTTTCTGTGCACGTACATTTTTATTCTGGTCAAACAGAATTTACGACCATGATATTAAGAGCAGTACATAAATGTAGCCGTGAATACACTGATACTGAAATGAATACGAGTTGGAATTAAGGCAAGATATTAAAATATCCTGAATCTACATATTAGTCAACGAAACAAGAGAGGAAAAATTGACTTTTTATTATTAAAAACCTGCATGTACTACAATATATAATATAATATAATATAATATAATATAATATAATATAATAATTAATATATAATAATATATAATAATATAATATAATATAATATAATAATTTCACAGATATCCCTATCTACTGAATATCTGAAGTTAATATGGGATTTAAGAACAATAATTCGATGAAATAAATACTTATGAAATGCAGAGCTCTCCCAACAGCACTAAAAGATTTGCATAAGATACCTGTATGTAAGTCCAGCGCCAACATTTATATATGTCAAACTGGAAAACCAACTGGAAAGCCATTGGAAAAAGAGAATATAACAGCATAAAAATGTATACCAGTCACATGTTCAGGAGCAAGAAAGGTAGTTTACTTCAAAAACATACTGGAAAGAAACATAATCGCGTCTAGATTTATAAAAGAAATCTTTTGTAATATGAATATTAATCAGGGCATCACTTTCAAAAGAAATGTGTAAAATTCAAAGATTTTGACAGTGTGTGTTGACATGGGGGGGAGAGAAAAGGTGTGAGGCCCCCCCCCCAACCCCCAATATAGATAAATAGATTAGTAAATAGAGTACTGGCCTCACAGACTAACAAGTTTACTACTTCTCCCCTCCCTCTTTTTGCCAACACGTCAGGTGTGAATATTTGGTTTCGAACGTGTTTATGCTCGTTTGTACTGTCACTTTCGCGCATATATATATATATATATATATATATATATATATATATATATATATATATATATATATATATAAATATATGTGTATATATATAATCACACACACCACACACACACATATATATATATATATAATATTATATATTGTTAATTTATAATATTATTTATCAGCCCTGGCCAAGAAGAAGACGTCTTAGATATAAGGACAGTCAGGTTTTCTAGCCAGTGTTCATTTTCCTTATGGCACATCTGCACACACACATACATAAATTCATATATATACATTTGTAAATATATATAATACACACACACACACATATACATAATCTTTGTGTGTTTGTGTCGACCGGGTAAACATTTAAAATAAAGCTTAGAGAGAGAGAGAGAGAGAGAGAGAGAGAGAGAGAGAGAGAGAGCGCGTTGTAAGATCAAAATGGACAGCTATCTATAAACAGAGAATTTCACACTCCAAAATTTTTAACAATGGTAAAACCATGCACAGTAATAAAATAAGAAAATGATGATTAATCAAACCTTAAATCATTTCTCAAGAATGTGACATGAAATTGTACTTATTAAAACATGAAAAAAAGTGATATCGGGTATAATTCAAACAAAGCAAAATACACTCGTTTAATAAATACCCGTGGAATATAAAACAATATTGAATAAACCGTGTAAAACAGAAACCAAAAAAGACCAAAGCTTAAAAAGACTCTGGCAGAGACATTTGCCAACGACGAAACATTTGCTACACGGGTAAATCAATGTAACAGAAAATAATTGAATGTAACAACACCAATTACCTTCGCCTGACAATGCATCCATGACATTTGCTTTCTCTCATATCAATTATACGTAAATTTAATTAAGCCAATTACAGGCAATCGCTCATCCAAAGAGTAAAAGTTACGAAACGTGAACGCGTGCATTTACACATGATTTACACATGACAAATATATGCATATATATATATATATATATATATATATATCTATATATATATGTATGTATATATATATAATATAATATATATCATAAATATATGCATATATTATATTATATATGTATATTATATATAATTATTATTATTAAATATATTATATATTAATATATTATATATTATATTAATACACACATATATATATATATATATAATAAATATACATAAATATATGCATATATATTTATATGTGTTTATATATATACATATAATATATATATATATATATATATATATATATATATATATATATAATATATATATATATATATATATAGAGCTATCTACCCGGACAAAGATACGAAAACTGGGCAATTGTTAGTACAGATTTTGTTAATCGGCTATTCAGAGAGTTTAATGTTAGTCTCGACAGTTCTGTACTTATCCCTTGCTAGTTCATATATCATCTTCATCATCATCTCTCTCTCTCTCTCTCTCTCTCTCTCTCTCTCTCTCTCTCACAGACAGACCACGACACACACACACACACACACACACACACACACACAACACACACATATATATATATATATATATATATATATAATATATATATATATATATATATATATATATATGACCTACTAAAATATGATCGAAAAAAGGTCAAGCAATTATAGTCCTGAATCAGGACCATTTACTTCCGCTGGACCTAATATATTTGGTCCGGCCTGCCGTAATACTTTCAGTTATCTGTCGCAAAAGAACCTATATAACTAGCAAAAATAGCTGAAATATTAAAAGACCTCCCTCTTGGAGCATACGAAGCTGCATATGCCAAGCAAACTTACAGGTACCCAAACAAGAGAGCAGCCAGCTCGTCAACTGAAAACTTTACTGTTTCTAGACTTTGGGCAATCACTTCAGTCCGTTCATTCAGTCCACGGGCAAATCATCAGTTCAAATGAAGCCAATACAAGACGAAACTCTACCGGGGTTAATATAACGGTCAAGGAAACTGACATTTAAGTTGAACGTGTAAAGTGAAAGGCCTTTGGAAAGCTCACCGCAATCCAAAAATGATCAGTTTGGCCTGGTCATCATGATCCAAGGGTCCGACTGCCGTAATTACGAGGTGGCCATTACGAAGTGCTTTATTTCGTTATTATTCCACTGGCTCTTCAGGCCTCAATGTCACTCACTGCCGCAAACACAAAGCAACGCTTCTTGAGATATTTATTGGAAAGTTGGAGGTGACTGACTCATATGAAGCCGGCCTAGTGCCAATATACTATGATATTATGGGGATTAGGGGACTAGTGTGGCCCTGTGAACTTCGGCACAAACAACGTGACGTTACATTCCAAAATTATCTTGTGCAGGTTAGCCAAGCCCTCTGGGTCTCGCCATTATAGACAACGAAAAATGTATTACAGAAGGGTAATGGCCTTATGAGAAGGGTGATGTCCACTTGACCACTTCATACACACACACACACACACATATCAGAGAGAGGGACGAGATAAGAAGGAATATGGAGAAAGAGTGACTAAGAGGTGGGAGGAAGGAGGGAAGAGGTCGGGGGTCAAAATGTACAAAGTATCCAATGAGCGTCCTTGACGACAAGGTCACTTTCCTTCTCAACGGATATTGACTTCGGTCTGGCTTGAAAGGTCGGCCGCTAAAGCAGCATGTCTGTCTGTCTGGTC
>NC_061104.1:26537978-26552978 GCF_015104395.2 Macrobrachium nipponense
TCCTCAACGACCACTTCATCCAGCCAACCTTTCTGACACGACCTCGGCCTCGAGGATCTCTCTAGACTACCACTCAGGCGCCACTTCCTCCTCAGTCAAAAACACTCCAATAAACTCGGTAACAGACAGCCACACGCCACACACACACACACATCAAGTCGATCGTCCGCCTCCAAAACGCTCGGGAGAAAATCCCCCTCCGGACGACCATGTATCTACCAAAGGAGGTCGTCCTCCAATAAAACCTGTTCTCCGTATACCATACAACAGTCAAGTCAGAGATTGTCCTCCAACAAACTCGGAAACAAACCACACAAAGCCACACAATATGTCCTTGTTCAAAAAAACTTGGTTTTTCCTACGTCTCACACATCACCTCAGAGGTCGTTCTCCAGTAAATTCGGTAATCTGTATGCCACAGAAAATCACGCCAGAAATTGTCCTCCAATAAATTTAGAAACAAACCTCAATACAAACAAATAAATCACAAAGGGGGTACTCCTTCAACAAATTAGGTACTCCGTATGCCAGAAACAAGGGCAGAGGTCGTTCCCCAAAAACCTCAGTGCCATAATTCTATACACAAATCGGGCCAAAGGTGGTCCTCAAATCAAATCAGAAACAAAACTCAATAAAACCACATAAACCAGAAAGGAAGTCGTCCTTTAAAAAAAAGTGATTCTTTCTGTCACACACATCACGAGGGGTGGTCGTCCTCCATTAAACTTAGAACCGAAGCTCAATACAACCACATTAACCAGAATGGGAGTCGTCCTTGAAACATTCTTATTATTTTTATTAAAGTAGTTTAACCAGACCACTGAGCTGACTTTCAGCTCTCATAGGGCTGGCCCGAAGGATTAGATTAAAATAAAATAAAAAAAATCACGTCTAGGCCAGAGGCAAAGCTCTGGAACCGAATTGTTTATTTGGCGTGATGACAAATGAGTGAAAATTAAACTAAATGAGTGAAAATTAACCTAAAAGCTGCACAAAGGAGACGCTCACGCTGGACCACATGCATACAATAAATACATTTACTCACGTAGCCATACATACATAAAAAATAAAATCAGAATAAGTTAAGTAACATTTAAAAGTTTTGTTTTTAAAATTCATTAAAGTCTAATAATTTTCGTATTTTCACATTTTACTTAGGTTTATATTCGTTCAACTAAATAACACTTCTTCAAGAACATAAAAATAGGCATGACTGAAAATGCAGAGGATTCTGACAAGATTTCTTTCATAGATCTGTTTCCAAAAGTCGACAGTCGTTGCTGGTCGTAATTTGGGCATTCGCAGTCCTAAAAAAGACTTGGTCCTTCGTCTGGCAGACGCAGATCATGAAGGAGATCGTCCTCCAAAGTTCAAGGAGGAATATCGAACTCCGAGATCCATAATTCATCCGAATATACGGTATGATTTATGAGATGTAATAACGAACACCGAGGAAGCTCCAGTGTCATTCACCTGCGACAATTTCAGCCTAATTTTCCTGGACAGCGCTAACGCTTCGCTCAAAGACTATATTTCATCTGGAATCTCACATTTAGATACGGGATGTGACCTACACGCTCATTTTATACACATAAATGTTTTACAGGTAGACGTAACATATATTCGTGTATGTATGTGTATATGTTTATCAGTAAATGGAACAAAGATTTAACCTCCGTCTTTCTTTTTTTCTTTTTTTTTTTGCCCACACACTAAATTTGGAAGAACGAAGATTTAGAAAATTTTGTCATGATCAACAACCAAAAGCCAATAGAATTAACTAAATCTGCATCACACGCACACAAAACACATAATTATATCATATATATATATATATATATATATATATATATATATATATTAAATCCTATAAATGACCAAATTCCACGTATAATGTGTGTAATTATATGTAATCTCTATGTGTAGGTAAACACTACAAAAAACAAAAAAAACAATTACACTAATACTATAACCTGGCCCCATATTAACAGGCGTGTCTGCCATCCCCTTTGAACGGAAGTTTAGTAACTTTCCTATCCTTATCCACCTATAAACTAACATGCGACAGCATAAAGCCAATTGCAAACCGCTGAAGGGGAACTAGGACTCCGTATTCACCCCACCACCCGATCCCGCCCCTCCCTGCCCCCCGTTTCTTTTTCTTTTTTTTTTTGCCTCTGTAACATTCGTGGTGTACACATTCAATGGTTTATGTCTGTTTCTCAAAAGAGATTACCGCCACCATTATAAAACACGATTTTCAGGATTGAAAATCATCTATCATCAACTGACAGCGACGATAATGATGACCGCCTTGATGCTAGTGTTGCCTTGCCCTGGTATATTCTCAGACAAAAACAAACAGGGAACTCAAATACGTACATACCTAGAAGCTATTACCTTTACGTACTAGTCTTAACACTCATTCTTATATTCCT
Source organism: Macrobrachium nipponense (assembly GCF_015104395.2). Lineage (NCBI taxonomy): Eukaryota > Metazoa > Arthropoda > Malacostraca > Decapoda > Palaemonidae > Macrobrachium > Macrobrachium nipponense. The sequence goes on from NC_061104.1 coordinate 26,540,417, forward strand.
TCAAGTTAGTCGTCTCTTAATTACTCTCTTCCTCAAATCTTCTCTCGTCTCTTGCTCCTCTCTCGTCCTCTGTTTCGTTCTCTCTCTCTTCTCTCTCTCTCTCTCTCTCTTTATATATATATATATATAATATATACTATTATATATATTATATATGTATATATATATATTATATATTATAAACTATTATATGATGTACTTACTATGATAGGCCTCTCTCTTTCTCTCTGTCTATAAGTGTGTGTGTGTGTGTATATATATATATACTATATATAATGCAATTACTATAAGAGCTCTCTTTCTCTCTCTGCCTAGAAGTATGTATGTATGTGTATATATCTATGTGTATGTGTACTTGATAAGTGCTATATCACACCCCCGCTCCCCCTTCTCTCTCTCTCACTCTCTCGTTAGGCCAGTCGACATCAGGCTCATTAAACACAGCATAATGAGGCCCAATTTCACTCACTAAACTATTAGCGATACCGTCCTATCTATCTTCCATTTCCACCTATTCTCCTCCTGCTCAACCAACCCCACCCCCCCCGCCAAACCCCCACACCTCAGCCCACTGGCTCCTTCATGCTCCTCCTCCTCCTCCTCCAAATGTAAACCTCATCGGATCAGAGCAAACAAGAATTTCGGCCAAACATGTTATACAGAATGTTTGCCTAAAGAGGAACAGTCACTTTCTACACACAACTCTCAAGTTATGTGAACGGCTGGTCATTATAAATGAGAGAGAGAGAGAGAGAGAGAGAGAGAGAGAGAGAGAGAGAGAGAGAGAGAGAGAGAGAGAGAGAGAGAGAGAATTGTAACTCTAAATTTGACAAATATGTAGATACATTCTGAGACGCAGAACAGAATGTCTGTGTGCATTGTCAGGTATTTTTCTCCGTAGATGCTCTTACAGCAAATTAAAAAAAGTTTTCCAATTTCCAAAAAACAACAACAACAACAACAATAATAATCTACGTAAAAAGACCATATCCTCAAAATATAAGCATAGATAATAGTCAACGTCAAATCCCAAAAATACGATTCACGCAATAATAATAATAATAATAATAATAATAATAATAATAATAACAACAACAATTACTATTATTATTTTATCACCATTATCATTATCATTTTCATTATTATTATTATAAAGAATCCTTTTAATTTATTTTTGCACCCCATTACATGGTTACATACACAAATTATTACGGTTATATATATATATTTATTTTTTATATATATAAATATATCTAATATATATATATATATCTATATATACATTATATATATATATATATATATTATATATATATATATATATATATATATATATATATATATATATATTAAAATGAAGAAATAATCAATCTACAAGAGCAGCAGCAGCAGCAACAGCAACAACCACACCACCACAGGTCTCAAGACACTACGAGACAAACCCCGAGATAGCGCAGCCCCAATGAATACTTCATGGCATGTCACCAGAGAGTTGCAGGTAAGGAGAAGGTACAATGACCTGCAAACGGAAGTCAGGTGAGAAAATCAAAGCAGATTCAAAACCTGGGATCTGAGTCAAAAAAACACGGAAAGCTAAGAAGCATGTATGTGTATATGTGTGTGTTCAGTATGTATGCATGGCCGTGTGCCGGTACCTCAAAATTGACCGTACTGGAATGAGAGAAGTGTGTTCACATTCACTTATAGCAAGTCGCGCCATTGGAATGTTATGCATCGTCCCAAAGGTCAGACCGAGCCACCGCCTTTCTTCTTACTTTTATTGGCTTTTAAAGTGTAGTATCGTGCTGAAGAACTCTCTATAGTCTTTGCGTGGATTATTACCTTTAGGTTATAATTCTTAAACATTATATATATACTATATATATATATATATATATATATATATATATATAATATATATATATATATATATATATGCGCTTGTGTGTCAGAGTGTATTAATTCTTATGTACGTACGTATGCGTTTTTTACGAGTTTTTGTAAACAAAGGAAAGGGACAAAATGAGCCAAGATTACAGGAAATCTAGACGGCCGGAAGTAAATATCTGATGCCTCCCAAATTACTTTGCGTTCAATATCTATTTTTGCAATTGTTTTCAATATTTTTGTTATTAAACGTTTAGACTGGATTTATAACCCCTGGCCTAACCAAAGTTGGGATCTTTCTCAAAAATGTTTACGTAACAAATAAGAAAGAAACAAACTACATTTAAATATCCTAAACATTAAATTGAAATATTTATGAGTGATTTCATTTTCAATTGTAAGTCAGTAGGACCGTATACGGCTTGTGAAAAAAAGTGTTGTTAAATAATGCCTTGACTGATCACAATACCGTCATAAATATTTGATGTAATTATACCAGGTAAGCCAAGACTTAAATGATGTCACAAATGAATTGAAGTCATTCAGCGATGAAATGGAAATTAACAGTGAAAAGTTTGAAAGGCGTAAGAAGAGGAAACCCTCGCAGTTGCGCTATTAATTGTTAGGCGAGGGTGGAAAGTAAGATGGAAAAACGAGAATATGAAAGGAGGTAAAGTAAAAGAAACGAACGAGGTTGCTGCCAGGGGCCGAAGGGACGCTGCAATGAACCTTAAGTGATGCCTATAGTGCACTGACGGCACTACGCGCCTACGGGAATCACAAATAAATGTGACGATATTTTTGCAAGCTTGCAGATTGTGTAAAATATCTAGCTGCCCAATACATTTCGAAAATGCCCATTCTTTCTGAGGCTAATGACCTGGTCTTCAGAACTTGACCGGGTCGTCAAGAGGGGAGTTGACTCAGGATCAATTTCCATCATATTAAATAAACTCTTGAGTTTTGTTATCAGTAAGAAGCCACATTATTTCCGTAGAAGTTTCTGAAATCTGCTGTGACTGACATTGTGCTGACAGATGGCAGTAGTAAGCATTTAATAGAAAACAGTCAACTAAGAATAAAACCAAACTAGCATATGAGATTGCGTTTAGGCATTAGATAAATATTGTCAATGATCTCCGATAAAACATTAAAATGGACATAAATAACCTTTCAATAAAACACGGAGGAAGAACTTGATGGCCTTTACTAACACCTTTTGACAGCCCTCAGTGACCTTTAATACAACATTTGAAACACACCTTAGCGACCTTTATTAAAACCTTAAAATAGCCACTGACGACCTTTGATAAAACCACGGAATGGATATGAATATAATTTGACTACAATTGACATACGTAGCTTTGAAAAGTCTATTTATGGCCCCGGACTTGACTTGGGAATGGAGCTTCAAGTATATGACCTCTGGTAAATCTCCGAGGATCTGGTGTTGGTCGAAAATGTCCAGTGTATTTCATGACTTTAATGAAGGCGACTGCTTACCTCAGCTCTTGAATAGCAATGACATTTGCTGGCCAAAGGGCATTCCGAGGAGGTCAAGCTTTCAGTCGCATCTGTCTGTGTGAGTGTTTGTCTCTGTCCTACCAAAATATATCATTTGTTTTGTTTGTTTGTTTGTATGGTGATTTTACGTTGCATGGAACCAATGGTTATTCGGCAACGGGACCAAAAGCTTTACGTGACTTCCGAACCACGTCGAGAGTGAACGTCTATCACCAGAAATACACATCTCTCACACATCAATGGAATGCCTGAGAATCGAACTCGTGGCCACCGAGGTGGCACGCCCAAGACCATACCGATCACGCCACTGAGGCGCTCCAAAAATATAACGAAAACGAATGCTAGGACTTTTTAAAAGTGAAATTTACAGAAAATACAACTTTTTGTGGATACTGATGAGGATTTGAAGATTTTGAAAAGCGGGAGACTTTGATAAATTCAGAACTTCACAACTGGCAGCAAATACAAGTTATCAATTTGACACTGCTATTACATTACGAACATGCATCCAGTGAGACAGGTGACTGCTTGTAAAGGATATGTTAGGCGAAAGTATGCCAGCAACTGTATTAGTTTTCTTTTTCGAGCGGCAACGGTGTTTTTTTTTTATGTATTCTTTGTCCTCACAGAGTTCAAGAAGAAAAATTGTGCCCTGTCGCACTTAAATACAGAGAATTTTTTACCCGACCAGCAATTTTCATAGGGTAACAGAACTATAGCACCGGAAGAATGTCAGTTTCAAATTTATAGCGTCAATTTAAATCCTGTTAATGCGTCTCTCTCTCTCTCTCTCTCTCTCTCTCTCTCTCTCTCTCTCCTCTCATGCATTCGAGCTATATATTTGTGCTAAAGAACGGCGTAACATTAATTTCAGCTCGCGCTGTGGAAGGGAATCCAGTGTTTTGTTAGATGTAACTAGACTATCTAAAAACATGGGATGAGGGTAAAATTACATCAAGCTTGCCTGTTTAGAGTTTTCTAAATACTAAACTCCAATTACACCTTCCACAAAGAATAACATACACAAAGTTTTTATTTTCAGGTTTGTCTTCATTAAAATCTACACCTGGTTGTCCGTATGTTTCTTTGGTAAGTGCTACATTTTTAAGTTGCATCACGTACCAAATTAATTTCATTGGGCTCTCCAATCATGAAATAACGATTCATTCACTTTAATATTTTTTTTTTAGAAAATGATATAAAAGACTAAACATTTCTCCACAGATCACACAAACTCTATAGAGTATTTTGTCTACTGAAGTCACATTTTCACATTGTTTTTAAAAACAGACCGACGGCGACTACAAACTTTTTCATTTCCATGAACTTGCATTCTTACATTAGACAAAAAAAGACCACTGCCTTCCTTTTTGTTCCTTTTTATTTCTAATCTCATGAAATAACACTTTCATTTTTAATCTCTAAGTTAAGTATATCTTAATTTTGCCAGACCACTGAGCTGATTAACAGCTCTCCTAGGGCTGGCCCGAAGGATTAGATATTTTAACGCGGCTAAAAACCAATTGGTTACCTAGTAACGGGACCTACAGCTTATTGTGGGATCCGAACCACATTGTATCGAGAAATGAATTCCTATCACCAGAAATAATTCCTCTGGTCCCTAAAACAGATAAAACAACGAAAACACTAGTATTACTTCTTTTTTTTTAACACAATCCTGAACTTAAACTGGGGTCGCATCCTTAAAACAGATCCAGCGAAGCAAGACAATTGCTACAAGCATTACGTACTATTTCCATCCACGACCGAATATGAATGCAAACTAACATTCCTGTCGCGTTTCCAGAACTGAAGACCCCCCGATTTTAAAATTTGACTCAAAGGTTATAACGGGTTCCCCTAAGAACACGCAAAATAATGTGATATCTGTTTAAAAAATACAGACATGAATGATATAAAAATTACACACACAAGGAAGCTATCATTGGTATAAATGAATTGCAAACTAAAATGAATAAAAAAATAAAAAATAAAAGGAATAATGGTAGAAATGACAAAAATTTAACCTGGAAGATAAACACAAGGGACTACACGGATAAGAGGCAGAGATTAATTAACAGACTAGTTGAGTAAATCAAATGTATACGAGAAACTGTATTTTTCATGAAAATTGACTAAAAATCTACAGGATGTGAAACTGACTAGCAGAATTACTTCACTATTTAAGTTAACAAGAAATATACAGAGAAGTTGATGTGTTTTGTTGTAAAGAAAAGAGGTCAATAAATGGAGAAAATTGAAAAGTTTTAAGCAAATCTAAACTATTTATCTTGATAGGGTCTATGCATGTAATTGAAATCCAGTTACAAAATAATATGCAAATCAACAAATATATTTATTGATAATAGTTTTTCTTGAAATAGCGAATGACTGGTCACTCGATTTGTTTATGAAACATGGCGTCGTGTTGACGCTGGTTATCGAGGATGGAAATAGTTTCTGGACGACATTATTCACGCAGGAGATGCATTCACTCATAAACTCGTATATATTAATGCTTATTCCCACTATCACTCATATGACTCATATTTATCATACTTTACCCACACTTGCCATCACCACTCATGTATTATGGTCTAATCATCCATACACCTGCCTCAATTACAAACGCCGCTGAAATATCGCCAGGTCTCATAAGCAATTTGTATTTTTCCTAACATACAAACCTACAGGTCTTTGCATAGGATTTAGCTTCAATGTAAAGACCGAATGTTTGTATTTGTATAGGAAGACATAGCATAATTTTAAATTAATTTGTATTTTTCTTAACATACAAACCTAAAGGTTTTTAGATAGAAGCTAAATCCTATGTAAAGATCTATGTACAGACTTTCAGGTCTGTATTTGCGTACGAACAAAATACGATTAACTATTCGAACCAATGACGGTTTTATATCATTCTTTTCTCCACTCTCTAATAAAGAAGCAAAGAGGGACGAATAATAATAATAATAATAATAATAATAATAATAATAATAATAATAATAATAATAATAACAGTATTAGTAGTAGTGAAACTAAGGCTTCTGGAAAAAACATTAAAATGCAAGGAAAAAGACGCAGCTGTCTTGGGGTGTTAAAGCTGAAACAGCCTACGGTGAGAGAGAGAGAGAGAGAGAGAGAGAGAGAGAGAGAGACTTCCAACCACCAGAGACTACGAGAGATCGTTTCTGGACGATCATTTATCAATAAAAAGCAGTTAATGCCTAACCGATGGAATGCTCTCATTAATCCTAGACACGATCTCTCTCTCTCTCTCACACACACACACACACACACACATTGCGAAGCTTAAGGAGCTTCAATCCTCTTCAATCGAGACGGTAAATCGATATCTTCACCTATGTACTACATGTGTCAGTGCGGACGTACATCTATGAATTCCCCTACAGGCATTATAAATCACAAAGAAAACTCTGCTAAAAAAAATAAATAAAAAAAATATATGAAAGTATTGCAAATAAATGAGTAATAAAGATTAGAACAACCTGAGAATATCGAAAGGCAAACGAGATATTCAAAATCCCGATACAACACTGATCATGATGATTACATTTTCTGGTCATGCTCGAGAATCGGGGAGGAGGGGAGCAAGGAGTAATCATGTAAGGGAGGGAAGGGGGGAAGGAGGGAGGGGGTGGAGATGGAGGAAGGGGAGCAGCCACGGGGGTAAGGAGGTGGTGGAAGAAGGCCTCTACAGTTTATGGCAAGATAAGTAGCAGGGGTAAACGGCAAGAGAGATAATCAAACGCAAAACCACTAAGGCTACTGGTCTTACACAGAGCTCGCCTCGCCAGAAGGAATATCCAACGATCTCTCTCTCTCTCTCTCTCTCTCTCTCTCTCTCTCTCTCTCTCTCTCTCTCAGAAGACGTGGGAGGGGATGAGAGGAAAATTGTTCAATTTCTCTTACTTCTCGCTCGCCTACATGCAAGGATGTCATACCTGAAAAGAGAAAAAAATATTATTAAATGGTGCTGCCGAGTACGGAAAGGATATCAGCAATAAAGTTGACAAACATACACACATTACATATACATACATATACTACAATAACATTATTACTTATAATAACGGTACTTAAACAACAGCAGCAATAATATTAATCCTTATAATGATAATCCAACTCTGAGAGTATTAACAATGCCTGTCCCCTTCACCAACTACTCTACTCTACAAGATGATCGTGAATGATGAAATGTTACAGACGGCATCATCCACAATATACTCCAGAAAAAAAATATTTGTGAAATTAATGCAAACCAGAAAAGCAAACGACACAACAAACCCAAAAGGGCTCTATCAGAGAAAGAAGCCTAAGAAAACAGAGAACTTAAGAATACATAATAACAACAACAAAGAAAAACAAATTGGATAAAACACCAGAAACAACAAAACGAGACTCGTGTGAGTCTGTGCAACAAACGTGTATTTGCACCTATACAGCAGTCTGAACTTCTGAAGTTCCAACGATTCCATTACAGGATTAGGGAGGCCATTGCACACTACAATTTGGTCACAGCTGGAACAATTTTCTTGCGAATTATGTAGCACTGAACCCCATTAAAGAAAGGACAAGACTTGGCATTAACTGTAGGTCTAGTTCAACCTGGTGACTCGTGCAGTCTAGGAAGAGCTGAATGCAAAGGACGATTAGAATTCTGAAAAGTTTATGCATGATGCCCCAGTGACAGCTATTTTTAGGTTGAAGGTCACTATAAAGATCACACGAACATCCCTGGCGTTATCAGGGACCGTCATTGATGATGTGTGTATGTTTTACAAATACGAAATCTCTATCTGTAATGGTTCAAAGGGTACGATCAAAGTCTACAGATTCTGGACACAATTTCACCTATGGGCGGCAGAGTCTCTACATAAAAAACTCATACATTGACGAAGGGATATAGGATATCCTCATATGCAAATCCTTTGTACCAATTTCAAATGAAATCCTTTCCCCATGCAATAGCAACATAAATAGGACAGTACAAGTGACAAAGACAAATAACCATTTAAAAGGAGAGAAAAACTATAGTTCCCTGACTTTCCTAGCGTTGGAATTATAATTGGAAGCCATTAAGACCGATAAATATAAAGACAACACTTATACAAATGGCAATAAGATATTGTAACCCCTGTTTTTCTTTTCCTCCGCTTTGTCTTTCCCTCCCTTGACGAGAAGTACATTAAATATTTATTTTTTAAACACCTGTATCGGATGGTAAATAAGAACCATGTGCTATATATATATAACCCAATATAAAGGGCATTTTCAATATTGTTATCTGCAACAATCTTTTTGAAAAAACCCTTGGCAGGATTTTATATATAATAAATAAAAACACATGTATATATATATATATATATATATATATATATATATATATATATATATATATATATATATATATATATATATATATATATATATATATATATTATATATATATATATATATATATAGTGTGGAGTGTGAGTGTGTGTAGAATCGTATATATTAAGAATATGTGCTGGCAGAGAGAGAGAGAGAGAGAGAGAGAGAGAGAGAGAGAGCCCGTGGTGGGTTTGCGGGTGGCTTTGATAAGGAAGGGGCACAGGGAGGGGAAATGGAGGGGGAGAGGGAGGAGGAGGGAGAGGAAGGAGGAGGAGCTCTTCTAAAGCTTAAAGCAGACCCCACAACACATGAAAACACATCGACATCCTCCGCTCTCTCTCTCTCTCTCTCTCTTTCAAGCCCCTTCACCTCCTTACTCCTTCTCCTCCCCTCCCCCCGCCCGCCCCAACCCCGTCCAACTTTACCCCAAAACCTCCTCTAGTCTATTCATCCATTCTCTTTCCATGTCAGCCTTTATGAACTTGAACACTTGATATTTGTGGGGTTCCTGAGAGAGAAAAGAAGTTATTGTACGTTTAATAATAACGCTGGATAATGGAAGGGCTTCCTAGGCATCAACAAAAGCTGGGCTGGTAAATTAATATATATATACATATATATGCATATATACATGCATATATATACATATACGTATATATATTTATAGTATACACGCATATATCATATCAGCGATTACCACAGGAAAATGATAGACAGTAATCCAAGCACTTTCGTCTTTACTAAGACAATAATTTTCCTGTGATATTCAATGAATTTAATGAAGCCACGTGCATTTACTGTCATTTTATATATATCATACATACATACATATATATATATATAATATATATATATATATATATATATATATATATGTGTGTGTGTGTGTGTGTGTGTGTGTGTGTGTGTGTGTGTGTGAAACCCTAAGGTCCGTGGTTTCGTTTACTTAATGAAATCTACTGTCATTCGTAATATATATATATATATATATATATATATATATATATATATATATATATATATATTATATATATATACACACATAACTAATTTATCGAATTAAAGATCAGTTCGCGCTTAACCCCTAGGTCAAAGTAAGAATACATCTACCGGAACATTTCCAACGTCTATCTAAATTTGTCGTCATAAAAGCACAATATGTGGCTTTTCTCAGAGGAAGTCTGTTGTAATCCGTTGGTCAACACCCAGAAAGAGTCAACTTCCATACGAGTCAACACACTCATTTTTGTCACACGATCGGATAAAAGATATGTGTGAAAAAAAAAAAGTTAAAGATAGCAGGCGAAAGCAAGTCATGATAATCCCTGATCAAATCTGGCTGCTCATAAAGAAAATGCTTAACTTGCAAGAGGAAAAAATAAGAAGGTTGGCGTTCGTAAGAGCCAAGAAACCACGATGTAGTCGATGAATTTTTTACCATCCGGTGAAAGGTTCAAATATTTATGGCGTGAGGAATTGTACGTCGTCGGATATTCATGGCGCGCGGAATTCTCCCTCCGAACCAATGCAATCACAACCGAAGACGCTCTGCTGTATCGCGCTGCAGTGCAACGCAGAGAGACCAGTGATGGTACTATATTGTGCTATATTTCGGTGTAAATAAACATATAGTACTCTATTCTCAGCCAAGAACTACATGCATGCTCAATGTACTATAGTAGATTCACATCGACCGTGCATTTGACGTCTGGGCCAGTACCTGACGACGCTCCTGATTGGCTGTTGATAAGCCACTCACAGGGCTGAAAACTCTGTCTCTCTCGAGAGTTCACATAGGTAGGATGTATGTTCCATCTCTCCTGAAATATACGTCTTTCAGGAGAGGTGGAACATACATCCTGCCTATGTGAACTCTCGAGAGAGACTGAGAGTTTCCAGCTCCGTGATTGGTTTATCAACAGCCAATCAGGAGCGTCGTAAGGGACCGGCCTAGACGTCAAATGCACGGGTGATGTGAATCTACTATAGCTACAATATTTTGAGCTAAAACGTTTTATCAAGAGATAAGCAGTAACAGTATTGATAGTAGTATCAGTACCATTATAATAATTAACAGGAGTAGTAGTACTGGTAGTACGCAGTAGTAAAGAGAGAGAGAGAGAGGCCTACGCACTAAAGAGCAGACATGGCAGCTTAATCATTGTATCGGTCGTACAAAAGCACCACTTTCCATAATCAGGAGCAGTCTTATAGTAGCAATGGCAGTCGTAAAGGCAGAGTGGAAGCAACAACTACAGATACGCGAGCATTCGGAGGGCCTAGGGTTAGTAGGGTGTTCGCGTCCGGGGATTCGGAGAGGGCGAAACTGGTACACCCAGCTAACTATGGGTTGCACTAACAAATCAATGGCGATTCTCGCAGTTTATGAGGGTGAAGGGAAGGAAGGGATGGGGGCCAGAGAGAGAGAGAGAGAGAGAGAGAGACGGATGAATGATTTTCTGTTTAGTGAATTTTCTACTTTATCTCCGCTGTCTATCAGATGATCAAATTTTAATTTATTTTTTCCTTCATGCTAACTTAAACATTATTGTTCATGGTGCCGACGAGCATAGTCTCTCTCTCTCTCTCTCTCTCTCTCTCTCTCTCTCTCTCTCTCTCTCTCTCTCTCTATTTTGTCTAGAAAAAACACAAACACCAAAAATATCTGTATTAAAACCCCTTCAAAGATTATCTCAAGTAAAAAGATTTAAAACAGGTAAACTTCGAGAGCCAGAAATATTGGGGTCATCGTTCTGAAACCACTTGTATCATTCCTATCAATATTTATAATCGTGGCTCATAAGTCACAGGTTTCTAGTCACATGTGCACTTTAGTTAGTGACAAGCAGATGTGAAATCGCGTGACTTAACTCATAATAAACTATCTATTTATCAATCTCTCTATAAACACCTTTTTCTCTACATAACTATAGCCCCCCTTACGTTTTCTTTCTATAATCTAAGAACTTCATCATCATCATCTCTCTCTCTCTCTCTCTCTCTCTCTCTCTCTACAACTCATATCCTCTCCCTCTCTCCATTTACAGCCTTTATATCTATACTATCAACCACTCTCTGCCTCTCGCAGCCTATAATAAAATTCTATATCTCAGTAACTGTCATATATAGCATATATTTCTGAAGATATTAATATCTAAAACTAGGTGTTTCCATCTGTCAAATAATAATTTGTAAGTTCATGGCCTTTTGGATTTGTTCCCTTCAAACATTTGTTCAAACTCCAATAATAATAATAATAATAATAATAATAACAATAATAATATAATAATAATAATAATAATAATAATAATAATAATAATAATAATAATCCTTTACAGAGCCCCTTGGATCCTATTTCTCCTGACTTATAACTTGTCTCACTTGAATGATTTTTGACGACCTTTTCCTTTCCTTTAGACGATTTACCGTTTTTCCAGGCTAATAATTTATGTTCTTTTCCATGTTTGACTTTTTCTTGAATTATGATCTCCTTTTCTTCCAGCATTGTTTAAAATAAATCATTGTTTTCCTGACTTACAATTTTCGTTCATTCAAACTTGTGTTGCTCTCACTTAAAACCTCCCTTGCTTTAGAAGAAATACATAAATAGGTATTCTGAATGATGTCCTCATGACCCATAAGCTTTTTTCTTTTCTGACTGACAACCCTTGTTTAAAAATCACATTTAACTTATTTGTGTGAATAATAGTTAATATATACCAAATATATTACCAAATATTTATAAATAACGTAA
>NC_061104.1:26560478-26575478 GCF_015104395.2 Macrobrachium nipponense
AAAAGTTTCAGTAGAAGTAGTAGTAGTAGTGACGAACGTGGGATTCGTTTGAAAAGCACAAGAGACTTTAGTAACTAAAGAGATAGTTATTAATTATAGCCGTGGCAATTGCGTAAGTAGCGATGATAACGATAACAAATCTCAGTGGTAGCAGTCGTAGTCAAAGTAGCAGCAACCGGAGCACTGGTAGCATTAAAAGTAGCAGAAGCAACAAAAGTGATGGTAATTTTAGCAGCAGATACAAAAGATGATGTAGTACTTTTTATAAGAGCAATTACATACCTGGGAATAAAGAGTTAAATATACCTTAGTTTAACCAGGCCACCAAGCTGATTAACAGCTCTCTTAGGGATGGCCCGAAGTATTAGATTTTTATTCACGTGACTAGGAACCAATAGGTTACCTAACAATGGGACCTACAGCTTACTGAGGGATCCGAAGCGCATTATATCGAGAAATGAATTTCTTATCAACAGAAATAAAATCCTCTGGTTCAGCATTGGCGGCAGCGGGGAGCGAACTCGGGCTACCGGATTGATAGGCGAGTACATAACCCATTCGTCCAATGAGAAACTGCTACTTGGGAAGAAACCTGAAAGTTTTAATTCCCGTCGGTTTTACGATATGGAATAAGAAAGTAATTAAGGGACGCCAACAGTAATAAGCAATGAAAAATATCAAGCTGCATGCATACACGAATTTTGTATATACTTGTATATAAACTTCATTACATGCAAACAAACACGCACACACACATATTGTGTGTGTCTGGGTGTTATATATATATATATATATATATATATATATATATATATATATATATATATATATATACATATATATATATATATACATATATATATATACATATATATATAATATATATAATATATATATATATATATATATATAAAATATATATACAGAGAGAGAGAGAGAGAAGCGATGAGAGAGAGAAAAAAAATGAAATCATTAGATTTCTACAGCAGACACATAAGCGCGCGCGCGGGAGAAATTTAATGCGATCATAAACTAGCGATAAAAAAGGGACAGTGGGTCCCGAGGAGAAAGAGCTCGGGCTACGGAAAGCAATAAGAGGGACAGAGAAGTCATGGCACATGGGAATGCTGCCGCCCACCCGATCAATATTACTCTCGAATTAATAAGGAAAGGGCAAAGAGAGAGAGAGAGAGAGAGAGAGAGAGAGAGAGAGAGAGAGAGAGAGATTTCTCTTGAATTGGTATATGAAAAAGACAGAAAAAACTTGAGAGAGAGAGAAAGAGAGAGATATTTCTCTTGATTGAGGATATGAAAAAGACAGAAAAAACTGAGTGAGAGAGAGAGAGAGAGAGATTGAGAGAGAGAGAGAGAGAGAGAGAGAGAGAGAGAGAGAGAGAGATCCTGAATTGGTAAATGAAAAAGACAAAAAAAAAAAGCTTATGAGAGCGAGACATTTATCTTGAATTGGTATATGAAAAAGAGAAAGAAAGAGCTTATGAGAGAGAGAGAGAGAGAGAGAGAGAGAGATTTCTCTTAAATATGTTTATATGAAAGACAGGAAAAGGTTATGACAAAGAAAGATAGAAAAAGCTTATCAGAGAGAGAAGAGAGATAGAAAAAGCTTATCAGAGAGAGAGAGAGAGAGAGAGAGAGAGAGAGAGAGAGAGAGAGAGAGAGAGCCAGCGCAATTCCAGAAGGGCAAAAAAGGAGGGACAGGAGGTAGGTAAAAATATGGGCTAGGAATGTGAAATAAGGGAACTGTGAGTAAAGACTCCAACAGCGGTCACAGGACGGATTAATGTTTTACTGAAAAAGGGGGATGTATTGTAATGAAGGAAAATAAATGTGAACAAAAAGTAATAAATGAAGGAAGGTGTAAATTACGAGGAGGAGGAGGAGGAAGTAAGATGGGCAAAGAGAAAAATGAAATAGGATCAATGACAAAATCTGGCGGCAAATCACAGTACAAAAGGCCATTAAAGGGAAAGGATAGAGAGAGAGAGAAAAAAAAGAAACAGAAGGCAAAGGAAGCAAATGGAAGAAAGCTGGGCACAGAACGAAACGCGGTGAAATAGAAACAAGATGGGATTGAACAGATGAAGGGGTCAAAGGAAAATAAAAGAAAGATTTCGGGGTAAAAACAAGGACTATAAGTGCATACTGACAACACAAACCAGAACAACGTTATTCTTGAGGATGAACAATAATGAATCAAACCGAACAGCGCTACGCAACAATAATAAAACCGTTAGAAATTGAAGTCCAAGGAGACATAAAAACACGCTATCAACGCCAGGCAATAAAAGCAAAGACGAATCATACGTAATGAAGGTTGATAAAATGATGACGAGTCAAATGATTAATGCATGTTGTCGGAAGGAAGGCAGAACCACTGGGTTGGTCTCCGTAGGGGCCGGGGGTGGGAGATAGGTGGAGGAGTCGAGAACGAGGGCGGAGCTTTTCACGGTATGTGGGCGGAGCCTCTGCCCGAGATTAGAAAGAACAGCGCTTGCTTTCAAGGAACAAGCAGAATATGTCAAACCTACAGCAGACTTAATGAGTGATGCCTGATATTTATTACTCTAATTTTACTTATTTGCTATTTTTTTTTTAAATATTAGCCATCATCATTTCTCAGTCTTTCCTCGATTTAAATGGGAATTCCACAGCATAACTTGGAAATACGCTTGGCAAGTTACGGGCCTTGGTTTTTACAGAAGAACATAGTATAATAAGCAAATACCACCGGAAAATGATAGGCAGAAATCCAAGCACTTTCGTCTTCATTTAAGAAATTGTCTTAATAAATACAAAAGCGCTTGGATTTCTACCTATCATTTTCCTGTGGTATTCGCTTATTTAATGCAGCACGTCCATCTACTGTGATTTTGAAGCAAGGACATAGTATGCAGAATAATCATAATGATGTCCTCCATACTCTGTGTAAAGATATTACTGTAGATATATTCAGTCTAGTTCATGGGTTACTCCTAATACTCCAATTTTCATACCTCCTTTCCAATTTACTCCTCACTCCCCACTTTCCTTCTCCCTCTTATTCTTCCTTCTATACCTTTTCTCAAACCCCTTTCCTACCTCACCTCTGCATCCTCCTCTCCTCTTACTCTTCTTCCCTTCCTTCCTCCACCTTGTTCCCTTCGTATGCTCTTTCTCCCCTGTCCCTCCCCTTTCGATCTCTCCTTTCTAGAGCAAAAAAAAAAAAAAAAAAAAAAAACAGTAATCCCAAGTTTAAAAGCTAATATTCATGGCGGGGAAAAGGTATTAAAAGGACCGAAGCACCGTATCCATCCATACAAGGGGCTAATGGAAGGAGATGACAGGGAACGGAAATGACAGGCAATTAGAACGAGCAGCGCGAGCAGGAAAAATGGAAAGAAAAACAAAGCGCCCCGTCTGCTAATGGAAAACAGGGGGAATCATTCAGAAAGATGAGAATACAAAATGTCATCAAATATAATAATAATATAATACTATATAGATAACGTCGTAAAATGTCACGACCCTCGTTTTACAAAGACGTGGGATTAACGACAAACTACCGAAGGAAAATGAAAACAACAGACAGAAGGGGATTCGCGCGAAGGAAAATCCACATCATGTACACCGATATAACGGTCATTATGCTCCTCGATGTTTTGTATCTCACGATGGAAAGCATCTATAAAACGCATGAGAGCCAATTGGCCCCCTGGTGTCAATACAAACCGTCCAATTACCTCGGCGAAGAAGAAGCGATTCCAAGTCAAACAGAAGCCATTGGAAGAAGCTTAAATTAATGAGGGATGTTTTCATCAATTCCCATGCTCTTTATTTCAGCCATTTTCTGAGAAGTTACACAAACTATGAGCACATTTCTACACCTTATTTATAGTTAATGGCAAATATTGCCAATTATTGTGGTGCGGCTTATTTCTGTTGTACCGTGAGACGTAAAAATATGAAGGGGAGAATAACCCTTAATTAACGATACAAAAGTTTTCATCTAATGCGTTTCGTCCGAACAACTTGACTAAGAACTCCCAATGCTGAGAAGAGAATTTTTGCCTAAGTGGAGATTTCTGGTCCTTGTGTCTGCTGCAATGGGCATTATTCAAGAACATTTACATCTTCAAGTTCTGAGAAAAACCCTTTAGTCTAAATGCCTCCGAGATTATAATTCGAACAAGTTTTAAACAACATTCATAACAGTCACCAATGGCTCCCACCTAAAACTTCACTTAATCGTGATAACCATTCACAGCTGCCATTTCAGATATTATTCAAACCATTCACAGCTGTAAATTCAGATAATATTTATGAATGAAAAGCAGTATTGGTTGCCAATCAAGGCATCGATTACTAGCTATCAATGTTACTCAGCAAACTTTTAAGGTCGGTTACCTACAAACATTATTTGAAGATAAGTCATGAACAGGTATTACTTAACGAAACCAGCAGATATCTCTGAAACACAATCTCCAACTCTTTCCGATCTCTGCCAATCATCTACAGAACTCGTCTTACCCCTGACTTTATTTGATAGGGATTAAGTGATCATGAATGGTTATTAACAAGACATTATCTAAGAATAATAAATGATTTACACAAAAAACCCATAGCCACCAAACCGTCTCTATTCTCTTAATAATTCACGACGAACGTTTTCACGTAAAGTGTAAAAAATAAATTTTTGAGTATTTAACAACAGGATAATGATTCGATTAAATAAAAAACTTTATCTCAAAACTTCGTCTGGTTTCTTTAAAAGCACAACATAATAGCAAGCACACAAATACTAAACAATAACCCCGATCTTTCCAAACCCTCCCGACCCTAGAATCACGCATCTTTAAAACACGTCTATTCACTGATTATACCCCAGGAGGAAAAATCCGCGGCAAGATTCCTTTCCACAAAAGGGTGGAAAAAAAAAACCCTCGTAAAATCCACACCAAAACTGCTCTTCTCAAGTCAAACCCACGAGAGCATAATAGGTTGCCTCGCCGTGACCCATAAAATGGTGAAGTAAATTCGGAATAAGCCACCAATTTTGCTTTACTTCCTAAAAACGGAGCGGTATTATCGCATAGCCTTTGCGGCC
The DNA here is from genome assembly GCF_015104395.2 of Macrobrachium nipponense. Taxonomy (NCBI): domain Eukaryota; kingdom Metazoa; phylum Arthropoda; class Malacostraca; order Decapoda; family Palaemonidae; genus Macrobrachium; species Macrobrachium nipponense. The sequence continues at coordinate 26,565,580 of NC_061104.1, forward strand.
ACCGATATATTCTGCCTTTCTCGGGTACACGCCATCGTCCTCGTCCTGGGTGCAGAGGATCTCCCGGGAAGGCAATATTTGCAAGATATGTATGTATACGTATATATATATATATATATATATATATATATATATATATAGGAAAATATATATATATATTATATATATTACATAAAGTTGTTCTCCATTTTGTAAGGATGGCGCCTGAAGGGTAACAAATATATATATATTATATATATATATATAAATATATATATAATATATAGTAAATATATAAATATATTATTATATATATATATATAATATATATATATATATATATATATTATATCTATATATCTATATAGCAAAGCGCCAGCCCGCGCGCCGAGGGGGGGGACGCGAGAGAGAGAGAGAGAGGGAAGAGAGAGATGCAACAATTACTTTTGCTTATACTATAACTCGAGAGAGAGGAAACCTGAGTTTTTTTCTTTTTTTTGGAGCTCTGACTCAAATAGAGAGAGAGAGAGAGAGAGAGAGAGAGTAGAGAGAGAGAGAGAGAGAGATAGGGGGAGGGGGGAGGGAGGGGCAGCATGCGATATTAATTTTGTTCTTGTTCATCCAAAAGATAATTACAAATATAATAACGGCCAATTTTCATTACGATCTCCATGCAATATAGACCCCCCCGCCCCAGAGAACAGCAACAGAGAAATTAAAATTCCAGAGCCTAATAAATAATAATGTTTTCATTTCTGCTCTCGTTACGAACACAATACTCTCGCCAATGATTTATTCGGTGGAAGCCCGTTATCCCTCATGCATGAATGCACGATGCATGCTTGCATACCAAATGCTCAAGTTTGTAAACCCTCTCACCTCCTCCATATCGGTATTCTGCTTGTATACGTCTCTGTATGCATGCAGGAAGGTAGGATTGTTAATGTGTGTGTAATATATATATATATATATATATATTATATATATATATATATATATATATATATCTATATATATATATTATATATATTCTCTATAGAGATAGGTAAAGGCCCTACACTATTGCACGTTGCGACCATATATTTCGATCACTTCCTTGCTGTGCTCCTGATCACTGGTAAAATATGGACATAGGATGTCTTACAAGAGTATATAAACAAAAACATATGTAGGTGTGGCACAGTCTCTGAAAAGACATTCATATATATATATTATATATATATATATATATATATATATATATATATACACACACACATACATACATACATACATAACATATGATGCATGCGCTCGCTCATATATATATATATATATATATATATATAATATATTATATATTATATGATATATATATCCATGAGTGTGACCCAGGGTCAACTTGAGTCAAGAAAAGGTTTAGGGGCTGGCCAAAGCAAGTCCAGATTGGTTACAGTATAAGCAAAAGTAATTGGTATAATGATGGCGACTGGGCAAACCGAGAACAAAGATTTTGTTCCAACGCGCTTCTCTCTAACTGAACTTAGCCTGAAGACAGCTTTTATTGATGAATCGTAGCTCAAGTGTTTTCAGAAGCCGTTGAACGAAACATAAAAGTTTAGATGTTATTTGTTAGGACCTCACAAAATTTCCGTCTCCAAATTTCACGAAGTCTTAAGACATTTACCATATTAATCTGGATAATTGCGTATCTGTTAATCGAACGCATCATAGTATGGAAATAAATTCCCGGAGGAAACATTTCTCGAATGCCTCTTGGTAAAAAGTCATCATACTAAACTTGATTATCGGAAATAAAAAATATTTTTAGTGCTTACGGTTCAGTAAACGAGTCACGAAAATGATGAATAGTTATCGGGAGCGCCATTTAAAAAAAAAAAATTGGTTACATTCTCCTAATCTTACACGAATTTGCTGAGAAAGGCAGGAGGAATACTTGGCGAGTCGTACATTCCAACTTGACAGGTTAACCCAGGAGGCGCTGGAGCGGTTTTTGGTTGGATGCATAAGGCCAATGGAGCATCCCACCACCAACATCACCTGTTGCATTTAAGCACAATGTCGAGGTCGCCTCCCAGGAAATGAACACACACTGTCCGACTCACAGGGCAATGCTCAAACTTGCAACAGTTAATAAATCACTTGGACTCATTTTCCCAATTTCCTGGTAAACGAAACAGCCCTTGAAGTCGAAGAAAAGGCTCTTTCAGTACTTAAGCTTGTCTGCTGCCAATATTGGTAAAGACCAAAAAGTCGAAGAAATAATATAATAAAAGATGTCATAGTGTACTAATAATTATGAATTGTAATACCAGAGGTTTTCAAGAACCTACAATTAGGTGAATGTGACTTTCTGGGAATTGAAGCGTGGAAAGATGAAACGGTGGCCGGCTGGTCAGATGAAATTAAACCGACCTTGCCCTAACGCAAGAAACTAAAGATTAAAAGGCTAGGCCTAGTGTGGACCGCCCAAGTCATCCAACAGAGACGTAACAGAGGAGATCGAAAACTAACGAAAATCAAAGAATTTATCGACGTTCAATGGAAATTGTTTCTTTGTTATAATGGGCTGGAACATTCAACTACGTTTGGAGGTATTTAACTATTTATTTTTTCATTTATTTCTTTTTTACAAATTCGTATTTTGAATATGGACATAAGCTCTTCGAGGAAAGAGCTGACCAAAATGAATGTGGATCTCCTCCCTCTGACTTGAAATTGCTCACTGAACGAAACTCAAAACTTCCTTTACAAATATGCTCAATGCAAAACTATTTTCTTATTTATTTTTCTTTTCAATATTCATCTATATTAATTCGGACTTGGGCTTTCTCGAAATTTCCTTCACTAACATCTAACGCTCATAGTTGCCATGATTTTAGTCCAAGGACTTACAATTGTATCTCATATCTTAATCATGACATTCCTTGACGTAACGCTTTTTCCCTTTCTTTCCCTTTACGTCCTCGAACTTATTCCTAATGAGCACCATATTCTTTGGAAGCTTGAATTTCAAGTCAATAGCCCCTTGGGTTTGTTCCATATCAATAGGTTTCATCTACGGAATGATAATAATAACAATGTTCTAAGGGGTCCACAATAATAAAAAAAAAAAAAATAAGCGAGTTCGTGTATAATTTTAAACCTCTTTACAAAAAGCTTTAAAGAGTTTTAAAATTACGCAGCATTTTTTTTATTATTGTGGACCCCTTAGAACATTATATATACTCTCGCGATAGAGTTTTCCCCAAATAATAATAATAATAATAATAATAATAATAATAAGGCAAGAACATCTTAGTTTAACCAGACCACTGAGATGATTAAAAGCTATCCTAGGATTACATATTTTTACGTGGCCAAGAACCAATTGGTTACTTAGCAACGTGACCCACAGCTTATTGTGGGATCCGAACCCCATTATATCGAGAAATGAATTTCTAATCACCAGAAATAAATTCCTCTGTTTCCGCTTTGGGAGAGCAGGGAGCGAACTCTGGCTACCAACCGATAGGGGAGTACGCAAACCACTCGTCCAATGAGGAACTAATAATAATATTAATATCAATCCATCATTTCATCATTTCATTAAAGGCTTCCTGGGGTATAAAATCGGAAACTTTGTTAATACCAATAAAAAAATATAATAAGTTTTTATATTTGTTAATGTTAAATGATGATACTATAAAAAATTGCTAATAATATAAACGAATACGAGACTGAAGCATACTAGGCAAACTATTGCTAACAAATAATCTCACGTGTGTTACGCGTCCTATTTCATCTAAAGTCCTGCTGCTTCTGTACATTCATTCAACTCTCCGAACATTCCTAGCGACTTCAACGTCACAAACTACATTTTGTTCAAGATTATGACATTCCATTATTACGTTGAATATTCATAGAAAGAAAATGTCAACATGACAAACTTCAATCACACTAAATATTCACTCTGAAGATGGCTGACATTCTACACACATATCACCCTATAAATAACCTTCAAGAATAATAATGCTGCTCACTGACGTCACTCCTAACGATTACCTCCATAAAATTACGAGCTGCTATATTTTATGAAAGCGACGACAGAGGCGCAACGGAACAATAAAGGAGAACACTGATTCTGCATCCGAGCAAAAAAGGAAAAATCACACCTGTCCAGGTGATTATAAAGGTGATGTGACGATACCGTCCAGGTGCGTCCAGGCTACGCGTTACAGCGTGTACGCGTGACCTGCCACGCACACTCCCAAGAACTATGGCTACTATAGTTACGCTGCTATTGTTACTACAGACGCTGCGCGCGCATGCATGCGCAGTTTCTGCAGCAGAGTGACTGCCTGCGATCCTAGGCGGTTATTGTAGCTCCTGTCCACAATTTTTCGCTGCCAAAATTGAAAATGCACTCAAATGTGAAGTTACTGAAGATCTTCGACACTTGATAACCTTGCGTTAGCTCTGCATCATAAATAATTAGGACCTTCCAATAGCAAAGGAGTTCAACTTGTGTACTATAGTTCTTTCTTGATGCAAGGTTAAGAGCCTAAGCTACAAAGGTTCTCGTGCACGGTCTATAGCCTGAATAATTTCGGAACCAGCTCTCCCACGGGGGCTGTGGCTAATCAATTTCTTACTGACGCTCCAGAACTTAGTTTACTACAGGCTTTGCGTGCGTTCAAGCGCGCAACCTTTAGAAACAAAATGTGCAGGACGATAAATGCATTAACATCCTTTTAACTGAATAATGTTAACCACAGTTGGCGGTCTGGCAGTTCACGGGGAACCAATCAATCTCTCCGCAACAGAATATTTTTATAGGCAAAAGGTGGTTATAACGGGCATCCTCTTACCCTTATCCTGCTTAAACCTGAAGGACATTCAGGAAGGGAAAGTGAAAGAGAGAGAGAGAGAGAGAGAGAGAGAGAGAGAGAGAGAGAGAGAGAGAGAGAGGTTTAATTCACAAATGAACATACATGCGTGTTCTTTCCACGTAAGTTGTTGCTCGAGTGCACAAATATTAGCAGGCGCGCATGCGCTTATTCTCTGGTTCTGAGCTTGATCTATGAGGGTCCTGATGCATTAATCACGCTCGCTGCTCTCTCTCTCTCTCTCTCTCTCTCTCTCTCTCTCTCTCTCTCTCTCTCTCGTTAATTTTGCTTCAAACATTACAACTAGAAAGAGTGAGAGAAGGAGAATTGAAGTCACAATTTATTTGTTCAGAGAGACAAATTATAAATTCACAAAATAAGTTCATTTCAAAATAGGCTATGCCATCCTTCCCTAAAAAAAAAAAAAAAAAAACAAAGAGAGAGAGAAAGAGAGAGAGGGTAAAATTGAAAACAAAAACAAGCAAAGGGTGATCCAGCCTCCAGCTCACTCTGAACACGCAAAATTCTTCCCTCACGCATAAGTTGCAAACATTATATTCCCAACTTTTAACGTAAATTAAAACGTGCTAAAATCTACAATCAAACAGAGCCTTGTTTCATCGACGAAAATTAAAATAATAAGCTATATTTTATTAGAAATAATTTTTCTGTGCTGTATAACATGCACATTATTTATATTTTACGTTTTCATTCTAATAAAAAAAAATCATAAATATATCCTAAAATTCTCGTATCTTTAACTCAACGCAAAACACCTTTTTCAGACCTTTCCTAAACCACAACAACAAGAAAAACAAGAAGAACAACAAGTAGTTTGTAGGCTTACTCCCCAAGTAAGCGAAAACCGAAATGACGCACACAAATCACCCCAAAGAGGATGTGAAACAAAAAGAAAAACAACAAAAACAAAGTCGTTTTTAGGTTTCCTCCCCGAGTAAGTGAAAACCGAAACGACGCACACAAAATTCACCCCAAAGAGGACGTGAAATGGCGTAAAGAAGGCCAATACCGGAAGAGCCATAACCTTGGGAAAACATCAGGCTAGCTAAAGAAACGTAAAACAAACTTTTATGGGAAACGTAAAAGCAAGATAAGATGAAGGCAGAAAATGGCCTGCAGAGAGAGAGAGAGAGAGAGAGAGAGAGAGAGAGAGAGAGAGAGAGTCACCTAAAATTTTAGCCAACAGTCTAGTCTTCAAAACACTGAAATAAATGAAGAGATCTTCTGCGATAGAAAAACAGATAGCAGTAAATTTTCAAGCTATTTTGAGTAATAATAATAATAATAATTATTATTATTATTATTATTACTGTTTTAACGGTATTTAATTTATACAGAAATTAAATGCCGTCGAAACAGCTATAATATTCAATGCTACTGCCCTCAGAGTAGGCATCTTCTTCTTCTTCTTCTTCTTCTTCTTCTTATCTGTTACTCAGCAATAAATATAACCATGAGAAAAACCTGTTAATTAGACAATTTCAATGTCCTTTAACAAAACTAACACAGACTCAACACACACAACAGCAACAACAACAATAATAATAAATTATTGTTTACTCTAATAGCAACAACTATTATAAGAAAATAACTGTCAAAAACAAATCCAATGATAAAAACACACTTCGCCATTCACTGATATTAAGATTCTGTCCATCCATCTAGTGCAGACAAAAGCGAACATAACCCACCACCGACACCCATCTTAATCGTCTCCAACACCCTACCCCACTTCCCCCAACCCCCTTCTCCATCTCCGTCCCCCACCAACCCCCTCAACCCCGAAAACATTGTTTCGCGTTATTGGAGTCATCAATCACACGGTGCCTAATGACATCGGAGAAGGCTACGGTACCACAGCCCAATGGCCATGGTAGTTGTAAAAAGTATCCGTCTTATTAAGAAGTAGCTGTAGTAACCATGCAAAGTAATAGCAGAAGTAGCAGTTGCAAATACTGTAGTAATAACAGCAACAGCAGATGTAAAAGGAGCAGAAATAGCAACATAATAATACACGCAGAGCAGAATCAGGAACAGCGAAATCAATAAGTTAACAACATAAATTAACGGACACAAAAATAACAGTAACAATTACAGAAGTACAACCTACAACCTCACCAGCATAGCAGATATAAAAGTAGAATCAGAAACAGAAGGACCAGAAAGCAGTAACAGGAGCAGTAGCAGCAGCAGAAAGGCAGCCCCACTATCTCATTAATCATGGATTCTGAGGCAGTCATGATTCCACAGTCCATACTGAGAATTGCCTTCCCTCTCTCCCCCACCCCTCTCCCCAAGCCCCCAAATATTCCCCCTTCAACCACTGATGAATGATTTCACAACAGAGTCCTTTTCTCTAATCGTTGAACATACTAAATTGCCTTTCCAAATATTTTACACGCTAAAAAATCTCAAAGATATTTTTTTTTATATTAATTACGAAACAACTTTTTGTCACAAACTCTGTGGACAATCACCACTTCGGCAACCTAACTCTCCCCCCCCCCCCCCGCCCCCCCCCACACCCACACAAACACAAATCCACCAATCCCAAAATACCCTTTCTTCAAACTTACAAAAATAAATCTACTGTAAATAAAAGAAAAACTCTGTTTATTGCTTGTGCCTAGAGAGAGAGACGGGACAAGGCCAGCTAGATCTCAAGGCTCTTTAAAAATTTTTCCAGTTATCGATGAATGTAGTCTTTACTTGATTGACAGCTTGATGTGACCCTCTCCATTTGCGTCACGACAACTCATACCTGAAAGCACACTATAGTGTTTCCCCAAATAATTCACAGGAATAACCTTGCAACTGGAAACCGAGTTTTATGTCTGCGCAGATAACTAAGTACATACTAAATCTTTACATTCTCTAACAATGTGTGCGCAATTTATTTTTATTATTATTAATGAGAATTAAAAGCCATAGTAGCATTAAAAAATTATTTATGCAGAGTTAAAAAATGAAAAGGGGAGACTTTCAGATACTACTCAGTATCCCTCATCAGCCCTAATAAATGGTCAATGTCAATAATAATAATAATAATAATAATAATAATAATAATAATAATAAGATTATAATAATATAATAATAATGGTGATGATGATGATTAGTATATCACCGGTAAATAATGTATTTTAGATACACCCGGGGGACAAAATTAATCTATATTTTACTTAATATACGAGAGAGAGAGAGAGAGAGAGAGAGAGAGAGAGAGAGAGAGAGAGAGAGAGAGAGACTCGAAATCCATTTTTACGTCATCATTTATCTAAAACAAATGAAAAAAGAACTTTTTCGGTCTATAATCTCTGTCGGAATCCCTCCCTATGGCTCACCGAAGCTAACGGAGAAGATATGTAAGAGAAGAAGAAGAAGAGCAACAAGTAGCGGTTGAAGAATGGCAGGATGAAGAAGAAGAAGAAGAAGAATGGAAGGTAATGAAGTTCAAGGTCAATATATGACTGAGGAAGAAGGTTGTTACTATTATAACCTAGAAATGACGAAATATTAAGATAGATGCTCATTAAGCGATGAGTGGCAACAAAGGGATAAGAATTGATGAAAAATTTAAAGCCTGTAAGCAACAAAGAATAAGTTCAAGGCCAAAAGGTGACAAAGGGAGAGGGTTTAAAGACAAAAATTGACGAAGGGAGTAAGGAAGACAAATGACAGAAAATGAGAGAAAATGAAGGAAAGTTTTATCTCAGAAAGCATTGATTACTAAAAGTATTTTGCTAGTGTGAAGAAGATAATAAAGCAACGGGAAAAGAAGCCAAAATCAAGAAGTGACAAAGGAAGGGGACTGAAAAGCTACGGAACTTAACACAAGCAAAGTCTAAAACCAAGAACTGACAAAACCAGAAAGTTGAACGATGGCAGCGACAAAGTAAGTCATCTTAAAAGTCAAATGTGCTGGAAGGGAGATTAATCTGAGTGAAGATAAAGGAGAAAGTTTAAAGCCAATAAGTGACACAAAAAAAATGTCTGCAGCCATGAAATGATAAAGGACCCGTAAAATAAAACAATTGAAATAGAAATATCTTTCATATCTGCCTTACGAAAAACACTCAGCATTCTTCCAGGTGTCAACAATGACAATACTTTGATATGATACTACGGAGAGAGAGAGAGAGAGAGAGAGAGAGAGAGAGAGAGATAAAACAACACATTTACACCCATGAAAGCACACGCCGGCAGCAAACCACTTTGGCAGCGCCCCCCCACCCCCGCCCCCTTCTCCCGTCAATGCAGTTATGTGTCCACGGTGCCAACTGTCCCAACTTCATTAAAGGATCTGGCAACTTCGGTCCAGAAGTTGGGAATTTACGACGGAAGTTCGCCCAAGTGGGTTCCCGAGTGAGGTGCTGGAGTTTCACTTCAAACCTGCCCCCCCCTCCCCCCTCCCCCTCCATCCGCAGGACCCCGTCCCCTACCTAATCCCCTCCCTGTCATACCCCGCACTCCATGCTAATACCCTTTCTAAGTGCTTGCGAAGTAGGTTACCTAATGATTGTCATTAAGGCAATGAGAATAGTGGTACTGGGGTCAGAGGGAAAGGAAGCCTCGGGAATCAAGCGCTGTCATCACAAGCAATGAAGTTTACTTTACTCTCTCTTACAGTCATCACCCGCAAGTACAAAATATTTCTTACCCAAAATAAAGCAATTTCAACCGCATATGAATCGACTCAAAATGACGAATTGCACCCTTGGCGATCAATGATAAACCCCTAATTCAAACATCCAACACAACTTGGCAATCAATTTAATCTTACACATGAGATGGATAGACGCAAATAAACCATGAATACAATGGTGCCAATCAATGACACAGACTTGATGAACAACTGAACACTCCCAAAAATTTATCAAAATGAAATAACGTTCTCACCTACTTGAGAAATACATAAACTCACAAGTGATCCTATTACCAAGAACAATTACCAAATGATATCGCAAACTCAAGACTAAAACTCCAAAACTTGACCACCAAAAGAGGAAACTCATAAAAAACGTGAATCAAAAA
>NC_061104.1:26580478-26582978 GCF_015104395.2 Macrobrachium nipponense
AAGGTTAGGTGAAGTTAGACTACTTTGGACTAATACGGGTTTGTTTCTGTTAAAATAGGTGAAGTTTACCTTACGTTATGTTTGTGTCGAGTTAGGTTAAGACTGAAATGAACTGGCGTTTCTTGTCGTATTCTAGGTTTTTTCTTACCCTTTCTAACTATATGCAAATTGAAGGTGAGCTAGTTTGTTGGTTTGTATGGAGTTTGTACTTTGCATGGAACCAGTGGTTATTCAGCAACAGGACCAACGGCTTTACGTGACTTCCAAACCACGTCGAGAGTGAACATCTATCACTAGAAATACACATCTCTCACACCTCAATGGAATGCCCGAGAATCGAACTCGCGGCCACCGAGGTGGTACGCCAACACCTTACCGACCACGTCACTGAGGCGCTAAGGTACGCTAGTCTGCGCTTGAGGATGGTACGTAACGTCCAAAGCTTCGTGACTTGATGTACCTATCCTTTTTCAGAGGTCATTATTGTCGGTACGGATATATAATAGTTTTAATAATAACCAACGACGCAAGAAAAATCTGGCGACCTCATATGAACATGTCAACCAATTCCCACTGACGACAATGTAGTTAAAGCTGCGCTACGGCCTCGAATAAGCAATCTCGCTAAAGTTCCACCCAGAGACATTACTAGAATCATTGCGACAAACGTAGCTAGTCAATTTACACCGCTCTATCTCCCAAATCGAAAGCAATGCATCAGAGTGCCATCCACTCACTAAATGACGGGACTTGGGAGCGGAACCCACTTGCAAATCAAGTTCGTGCAACCCAAACAAGCGAGATTCCTGTTGCAACGGAGTTTCGATATTGCCAGTTTGCCAGTGTAACCAATTCGTCAAAAAATTATAATACAATGAAAATAGTAAAAGATGGGGATGAGGTGATCATCCCCCCACCTACGGACGGTACGTGCCCCCCCCCCCCCCCCCCCAAAAAAAAAAAACGAAAAAAAAAAAAAAAAAAAAAAAAAAAAAAAAAAAAAAGTTATGATTGAGTTACCTTCATTATGCACACTTACGTAAGGTCCACTATTGAGATAGGCTGACCCAGAGCTGGACGACTGCAAGCGTAAATATCAAGTTTGCTGACCGTAGTAGATTGTTATCACTCAATGAAAAAGCATGTAAATACAACTTAAAAGGCAGAGAGCAATGCAGCTGGGGATCGAACTGCCAAGAATGAGCGGTATCCTACGACAGACTGAGCTTTTGTGACCTACCATGCCATTCAGTTTTAGAATTTGGAACTCTCTGCATTCCCCTCTAAACTGAAGGCAGCTCGATCTCATGTTCGGGACAGAGAAACGTCCCCTGGAGAATGGGACAGCTGTCTCCCTCTTACACTGTCATCTTGACGGCTCAATTACATAGCTATACAAATAAAAATCTTGACGGCTCAATTATACAGCTATACAAATAAAACTCGTCCCTAATTTTGACCATCACATTTCATGTCTCCTTGAAAAATCATATGGCAATATGTCCTTTACAGAACTTATCAAATAAATACAGATAAAAATACAAAATGAGAATTCTGCCTTAAAATCTGAAAACCAAACCACTGGAAAATCACGGGGGTGAATATTCTACAAAGGCAAAATGCTTCAGAAATACCATCTACTTTCATTACAATATTATTTCTTATTAAATGTAATATAAAGCGAAAAATCCATAAATATCCTACTTACATTTAATTTAATGTTCAACTTACAATAAGCTAAATAGTCTAATTAAATTTTTAAAATAAACGGAATAATCTATTTACTATTATTAAATATTCTACTTATGATCATCTAAAATAATCCCAATAAACTAAACAACGATAATCCTACCTATTCTACTTACAATCACTAGACTACTTTACAAGCAGGTAATCAACGTACTTATGCTACTTTTAATAATCTAAATATCCTGCAGAGTAAAAATCCCGTAGATATTTAGTCCACAAACAGAAGCCATCAGGAAGTGATCAAAAGCACGAGGTCTCCCGGCTCGAATGCAATTTGTCAACGCACCGGGACCACATTCCATCCCAGTACACAAGCGAAACCAATTACAAATCCCACTTAATTGGAAAGTAAGGCAAGTGAGAGGTTTAAAAAAAAAATAAGCAGAACACAATTTCAAACAGATAAACAAACAAAAACGAAACATAAAGATACCCGGGCATGTCAACAACAAATAAACACCGACCATGGTGTGTTTCTCAACCCTCTCTTTGTCAAGTCTAGAAAATCGGTGTCATACAGCCTCGCATTAAAAAACAAATAATAAAACGCCCAACCGAATAAACACACAAACAAGAACACTATATAAACAAGAAAACAAAATAACAAACACGACCCACGAGCAATCTATAAATCTCTCTTGCTCTCAGCAATAGAAAATCCGATTCGTATACCCATGAGGTTGTGTAAATGTCATTACAGTAAACAAAGGTTTCCTGAACAAAAGTTATCCAAAAATACCCAGGGTCTAAT
>NC_061104.1:26587978-26595478 GCF_015104395.2 Macrobrachium nipponense
AAGCATTTAAAACTTCCTAGTCCCTTCCCACAACCCCACAGATATCACATACTTCCCACCGAACGTCAGAAACGAGTCATTACAATTTGGCGGTGGGCCTCCTTGCTCACAGGCCTCGTCTTCTTTCTACCCAAAGAGCGGCGGATCGCGTCATTCCCGACAATACATCCCGGTCGGCTTTACTTGAGACACAGCAAGTAGCGGAAGAAAAAAAATGCATTAGTCTTCCGTATTTTATGCGGGGCACGCGCCCAAGACGTGCCCCGCATGTCACAGACTAGCAAGCACAAGTGTACACCCCGGCCCAGCTATCAAGATATTCAGGTGACAGGTATACTGGGCGCTTGGTCACACAAATTTGGTAAAAAGGTTCGTAAGAATGAGACGAAGATTGGAAGAAAGTATTACAGTGTATGCAATAACACAAACGTATACCCGAGTCCACACATACTGATATATATATATATATATATATATATATATATATATATATATATATATATATATATATATATATATATATATATATATATATATTATATATATCGTATATATGACAGGCCGATATAATTTTATAAGAAACGAACGAGAGAGAGAGAGAGAGAGAGAGAGAGAGAGAGAGAGAGAGAGAGAGAGAGAGAGAGAGAGAGAGAGAGATTTAATTAATACTGAAATAATGTGACAACCTCTAGAAGCATAAAAAACACAAGACTGGTAACAGCGAGTGCAAAAAATTATTAATAACCAAATAAAAAAAGAAGGATTTGAGATTATAGTAAAATACACTATGAAAGGGAATTCCAAAAATATACACTTAAAAATAACATCTGCTTCATACCAACTAGGCCATTTTTTTTTCTTTTTTAAGCTAGTAGTTTCGAAGTAATTAGTGGGAAAATTCCCCCTGTAATGTACATGAAGTTTACAATCTTCCTAATTTAAGAGAAGAGGGCACGACCATAGACATAGAAGGGACTCTATACCTATGGGTACGACAAATGTAAAACTCCCGAAACAAGTATGGGTAATTGTCACCATATGCGACACACGTGAACCGTACGACCTAATAGATACCATATTCCCCATAAGTACAGTTCCGTTTCGCTGACTGGGACTGAAAGAGTGACTACCTTTCAATCTATAAGACAAACCAGAGACGCTTTTAGCCAACGCTGTCACAATTACTCTCGGCAAGTTTTTCCGTTTAATGGTTGATGAAAGCATGAGCTTTGCCGTTCGTCGCTCGTATGAAAAAAAGAAAATGATTAACGGCTGGCGAGAGAGAGAGAGAGAGAGAGAGAGAGAGAGAGAGAGAGAGATTTAATGATGAAAGTGTAGGTTAATTCTTATTACTGGGTATGACTGTATATATATCTATATTATACATATATATATATATATATATATATATATATATATATAATATATATATATTATATATAATCTACATATATATCTATATATCTATATATCTATATCTATATATAAATATATATACTTGATAAGGGTGGAAGATAGACAATCGACATGGAGTCCTTACCTTTAAACCACAGCGTTTTCATGGGCCTTTTATTTACATACATACTACAATATAAACACACCGCACCGTGACGAGGCGCACCGAATCTCCTCCGACCGGCGCTAATCTTTGCCCTTTCGAAAAGGTCCCACTGCATGGGAATGATGATGTTGACTTTATGCGACGCAATCACTATAAAAGGAATGGTCCCCCCCACCCAACCCCTCCTCACCCCCCCCCCTCCTTCCCAAGCCCCAAAAGGCACTCACCTAACGCCCCGCCCCCTCCCCCCACCAAATGCTCCCCGGCCGCTTCTCACAGCAGCTGTCATAACACGGAACAGTTGTCCTGGGTGAAGTTAAATGTGTTTATGCACCAACGGAGGATTTTAATCTTTTTCCGGATTAAAGCTTCCCTCGACGCTGCTGCCACGGATCTCGCACGCCGCCCGATGTCGCTGGTCGCCGCCAAACGGCCACGGCGGCGTGCGGGCTCAGTCACTCAATTTGGGTAAAACAAATACACAAAATAAAAAAATATAATGGGTCTTGCATTATCGGTAATATGTATTTATGGGAAACTGCTTCGGCTAGACTTGGGTAACGCTTCGAAGAGATATTACAGAAGTCACCTTATGAAGAGCTCTATTAGAGCTCGACGGGCAAATGGGTCCTTCAATCAACGAATTTAAAAAAATAAAAAAATTAAATTTAATTCATGAAATGAAACAGTACAGCATGAAATAATTCAACACCTAAATAAATAAATAAATAAATAAATAAATAAATAATATGAATCCAGAGTAGTAAGGTGCACTTCACTCTAAGTCAAATAAATTCCGAAAATAAATACTAAAAGCAATAAACTGCGTACACACTACGACAAAGGCACGACTTCACAACGAACGAACCGAAAAAAATAATGGATAAATAAATCAGATAAAGTACCATCTTTTTTTTTCGATGATAATAAAAAGGAAAACACATACATATACATATATGTATATGTATATATGCGTACGAATGTATGTATATATGTATTTATAAAATTAAATGGACCGAAAAAACACGCTCAACGCAATCAAACAAACAATCGAGGATAACCAACTAAAACTAAGTGACACATGTACTTACAAAAATAACACCGCGGCGTTATTACAGCACTCCCGGCAAATTGGTTACATAAACTAACCTGAGTGTTTTCATGTCCTACTAATTTCACAAACGCCACCCCCTTCTACGTAATACAATAACAACTATAATCATGATTTATTATTCAGAGGGATATTTATGCATTACAGCGAACGAGTGCACAAAAGCACACACTATTATATATATTATATATATATATATATATATATATATATATATTATATATATATACTTATATATATATATATATAAGGTAAAATGCCCATAAAACACTATTTGAACGTTGCAACCATATATTTCGAGCACTTCCTTCTGTGCTCCTGATCACTGGAAGTGCTCGAAAAATATGGTTGCAACGTTCCAATGGTGTTTTATGGGGCTTTTAGCTTCATATTATACTGTTGTATTACAGTAAAAGACATCCATATAGATATATAGATAGATAGATAGATAGATAGATATATTATGTTCCTTCATAAGGGGTGGCTACGGATGACGTTAGCCGTTCTGGTTTGACTTTCAAATCTTTTAAGGATGAGGTTTGTAAGGCCCATCCACGGTCCTGCGTACCCCTTCCCGAACTTTGGTGGCCAAGCAACGGGGAGCTTGCCTGAAAAAAAGTGGGAATGGGATGCCCATATCTTTTAAATACTAACAATAGAATCTTCTTGAAGATAATCTCATTATGTTTCCCACATCCAATTTACCGACGAGAAACTCATTGATCATTTTGTTTCCCACAACCAAATTACCAACGAAACACTTCTTTACACTAACCTGACCTAACTCGACCTAACCTAACCATAATATATATATATATATATATATATATATATATATATATATATATATATATATATATATTATAAAATTATAACACTGTATCGGTCCTCATGAAGATCTCTTAGAAAACTAAAGGTGAAACTGACAAGAATCTATACCCAAAGCTTCATTTTTCCCTTCGTTACATCTGAACACGCAACACACATTTATATATATATCTATATATCTCAGCTTACCCAGGGGTTGGCTCAAGTGAAAAAAAATCACTCCTCCATTTGAGAAAGATAATCTTCTACCACATACGTAACATACACAACATTAACCCAAGAATCACAGAAGTATAACCTTGTACCCAGTTCCTTGAAATGAAAACCATCCAACTAGAGATTCATATTTCAACTCAGATACGGAAACTCCTTTCAAGGCATCGAAACCCGTCTGTCGCAAAGAGCAAACTCATAAAAAAAAATCTTAGGTTTAGAAAACGTTAAAAGGATGCATAAAATTTCAGAAAACTCCGACTCTATAATAAAAGAGAAAAATATATATATACGCCATTTGAAGCTCAGGGCCGTATCTCGGCAGATTTATTTCCCCCCAAAAAATTGCCTCGAAACATTCTTCACCCAATAAAAAATGGACATGCAGCCTTTACACGGCAGCCCATAAAGGCATAATACAACATCTCTTGTCTATATAACGCTCCTATATCACTGGACTGCGCTTGTAAACATTACATAAACGCCCAGAGGATACCATGCCAACGCTTTTTTCCCCCCAACTAAAAAAAAAAATAAAAAGTAAACATTACAAAACGCAGGAGTATAACGCGCCTACGCTTTTTTTTGAGTTTTCGTTTAAAAAAAAAAATAAAAAAAATCAGTGTTTAGTATGAAAAATCTCCCTGGATGAATAAAAAACGAAACACGTCACGGTGGACTTATTCTCCCACTATTAATCTCAACTCGCGCCATCATATCCCATACCTCCCCTTAAAAATGAGAGAGAGAGAGAGAGAGAGAGAGAGAGAGAGAGAGAGAGAGAGAGTTCTTCCGCCATGCCTCCCATATAAGATGTTTACTAAAAGACTCTGAGCCGCGAATAAATGGAGGCGGCTTTACGATATGACCTGAGGATAGGTCTCCTTGGATTTGGGAAAGGTGAGGGGGGGGGGGGGGGGGGGGTGGGGGGGGGGGGGGGGGGGGGGGGGGGGGGGGGGGGGGGGATCGAGAGAGGGATGGTTGGAGTAGGGGAGCTGTGATGAGAGGGGGCAGGGGGAGGGGGGGCAAGACAGAATATGAAAGAATTTTACTGACGTGGGTGACAATGGAAGAAGAAGAAAAAGAAGAAGAAGAAGAAGAAGAAGGAGAGAGAGAGAGAGAGAGAGAGAGAGAGAGAGAGAGAGAGAGAGAGAGAGAGAGAGAGAGAGAGAGCTGTAAAACGTTACACGCTGACAGAGGAAGACTACAGGCAATCTGACAATTTTCAAGTAAATTGGCAATAACATCACTAATATCACTAGCTTCCTCTTAAAACGAACATGTTCGCAGACCATACAGATGCAGATGGTACACCCAGTAAAGGTATGCGACTGATATAGACGAAAAGCTGTGCTAGAATCACTCAATCAGTCATTAAAACAACACCGTCTTACAATGCAATCTGTTACAAAAACTCGTGTAAGAATATAAGAAAATTTATATTGAAGACCCTGGGCAGAAATTCATTAAAGACTGTTTACATTTAAATAAAAAAGAAACAATGTGAATACTAATATAAAATACTGTTAATAATAATACATGCAAAAGATTTCCCAAACAATTAGCCCATCTAAGAACAAACAACATGCATTAAACAAAAGCAGCACCACTTGTAAACAACCATAAAAAAAAACTCGTACATATTTACAAACAAACAACTGTTTAAAAAAAATGAAAATACGCACCCAGTATTTCTTCACCCACTCTTCCTGCCACAGCAATTTACAGATCCGGTCTCCAAGACTGGAGTGAGAAAGAGGACAACAAACACTGAACATAACACTGTCCCTCCATTTAACTTCCTCTAAAACTGTCCGAGATGATGCGGCAAGTGTCCATAAAATCAGGGCATTATGCGTCCACCCACTTACTCCCAGAGACTAAGAAAACAAAGGCGAGAGGGAACGAAAAATGTCTCCCTTATCCCAGTCTCATTTAGACCCCTCACACAACTATTAAAGTCATTGCTTAAGTAAACGCCCAGGCGGGTCCTCCACCCTCCCCCCAAATCCAGGCCCTACCCACCAAACATCTCCTAAAGAACTCCATCCTTCCAGCCCTTGCCAAACATCCCTTGCATTTTCTACACTATTATTTAGCTCATAGAAGACAAAGAGTGAGAATATTGTGTATACATTTGATAGAAAGCTTGATACAATTCTAATAAGAAGAGAGAGAGAGAGAGAGAGAGAGAGAGAGAGAGAGAGAGAGCCACAACGCCGTAGAAGGAAGCGACGGATCCACTCGGTTAGTTCGCAAGACGCTGAAGGTTTGGCAAAAGATCTTAAAGGTGGGTCATCCTTTCCCCGGCCTCCAACACTACCCGATGGCACCAAACACAACATCCCTCTCTCTCTCTCTCTCTCTCTCTCTCTCTCTCTCTCTCCTGAACCACTCTTATAATAAGTACACATGTGAGTTTCTCCCCATTTCTCTATGCATTCAAACAATAAATAAAGTCTTATAACCACATTATTAATCCCGTCTCTCATTTCAGTGCAGTCGTATTTTTCTCGTTCCACTTCACAGTTCATCGACTAAGTTCCATTTATAAATTTCATATTGACGTATATAAATTTTCCCTCAGTCACGACACAGCTTTAAAAAAAAAAACATGCATTAATTGCATAGACTACATTATATATAAAAGGCAAAATAGGAGCCTGATTCTTCCCTAAAACTTGTTACTGCCTGAAAAACAAGATCCTTTTGTGGGGGATAATAATAACAGCCATGGAAAAAAAAGAACGACAGTGGAACGGGCCCTATTTATAGTTTTCGGGTCCTGGTGAGCTTCAATAAAAGGCCGGGCGAAGAAAGAGGAAGCTGAATATCAAAGAAGCCTGACTTCCTTAGGCTGCCAGATGAGAGCTATAGGTTGCCCAGGTCCGTGTCATAGGAGTACCGTTACTTAATGCTGCGTGACGTCAGCTGGGTAGTTGAAGTGCTACAGGATTTGTTTTATGAGGTGGGATGCTTAAGTGAGACTCAAACCAGTATAGCTGGATATGGCCGAGTCCTTAGAGTAGGTAGCTTCAGGTTCTGTCAAATGTGCTGAGAGTCTTCGAGCCTTTGGCACAACGACTACGTTGTAGAAATCTCTGCTGCATTAGCTGAGCAGCTCAAGACTGCGTTGCATGAGCTAAGTAACTCAAGTCTGTGCTGCATGAGCTGAACAGCTCAAGTCGAGTCTGTGTTGCATGAGTTGAGCAAGTCGAGTCTGTATTGCATAAGTTGAGCAAGTCGAGTCTGTGTTGCATGAGTTGAGCAAGTCGAGTCTGTGTTGCATGAGTTGAGCAACTCAAGTCTGCTTCGCATGAGCTGAGCAGCTCAAGTCTGCATTGCATGAGGTGAGTGTCTTAGGTCTGTGTTACATGAGCTGAGCAACTCAAGTCTGCATTGCATGAGGTGAATGGCTTAGGTCAGCGGCACGAAAGCACGGCTGCTGAAGTCTGTGCTGCATACAGCAGGGTTGCTTTGGGCTGTGTCGAAAGATTACGGTCGCTCAAGGATGTGTCACACGAGCATGGTGGCTTTAGATTACGCCGTACGGCCCTGCTTGTGTGTGTGTGTGTGTGTATGTGTTAACCGAAGGGGAATTTTTTAGTTGTTAATAATTTCGTCCTCTCGTGGCTTCAAACCAGGGCACAGAGGATAAATCAAGGACTTCAGTGATTTTACGGACCAGGCCAACATATATACAAATATAAAATTGTGTATACTTTAAATATATATGTATATATATATATAATTTGTCTATTATTATTGCTAACTAAAGGGCCAAAAT
>NC_061104.1:26607978-26617978 GCF_015104395.2 Macrobrachium nipponense
TACGATATATTTAACCTGCTTTAATACTGTTATCATATTTTCTTATGGAAAAACTTAAAGATCCTCTGGCATGCTAAATCCGCTTCAAAGTCAAGAAGAAAATGTTCACACACAACAGGTTTTGTGGTAGAGCACTGGCTTATTATGTTTACAAGGATGGCGGCTCCATTCCTGCCTGGCGCCCACCTGTGAATTTAGACCAAGAAAAGGACAAGGGCTAACAACTACAGAACCGGCATGATAGGCTCTTCAGGTCCCCGTCTTCTGAGATAATAAATATACTTGTATATTGGATACTGTAAATCCAAACTATCTGTGGAAGGCGCAACCTTGTCCCAAAGGTAAATAACATTTCGAGCCTACATCTCTGAGAGTATTATTATTCATATAATATATATATATATATATATATATATATATATATATATATACTTTGAATTTAATTTAACCATTAAAATTAACTTTCCAGTTTGCAAGACAAGGAGTTTTGACATAGTGATTTTTTATCACAACCGGTGTGGTTCCAGTCTTCATACATTAGCCAACAAGATAGGATTCAGTAGCCTTATCTACCCAACGCCTGGCATCCTACTGTGAAGTTAAAAAAAGAAAAAAAGAAAAAAGTAGGGGTCCTAACATCACTTCCCCGGCTCGAACCCTCAAGAAAATGTAGCAGGAAAAAATGAAAAAGTGGGGGTCCTAACCTCCCTTCCCAAGTTCGAACCCTCAAGAAAATGGAGCAGGAAAAAAACCAAAACAGTGGGGTCCCAACCTATCTCCTCGGCTTGAACACTCAAGAAAACGGAGCAGAAAAACAAAGTGGTGTCCTAACCACTCTCCCCGGCTCGAACCCTCGAGAAAACGGAGCAGGGAAAAAAAGTGGAGGTCCTAACCTATCTCCTCGGCTCGAACACTAAAAAACCGAGCTGAAAAAAATGGGGGTCCTAACCTCTCTCCCCAAGCTCGAACCCTCAAGAAAATTGAGGAGGAAAAATAGTGGGATCCTAACCTCTCTCTCCGGCTCGAACCCTCAAGAAAATGGTAAAGAAAAACACACCCTAATCCACAATTATGGCGGATGATTATGTATCAACAGGGAGTGAAGCAACGGACCCAAAGTAGGGAAGGGGGAGGCAATAAAACTGCTTTCCTATATAGGAATAATAAAGATTTAAAGAAAAACGGTGAGCCATAACTTTCTGGACATGATGACAGATGAAAAATTAACCTTTCTTGAAAAACGTATAAAAGATTTAATTCAGATATTCAACTGGATGTTTAAAAAGATGAAGAGTTGAAATGGGCCAATTATCGAACGAATTACGAGAATCATCACTCACTATTTGTGGATAATCATGCACTGGTCCACAATGGCTGAATGACATTTCCTGATAAGTCCATTCAAAGGCGCTCCTATGACTGAGCATGTCCATTCATAGGAACTATGCCATCCAAAGGGCGGCGAGGTGAAAGGCTATTGATTTTAATTAGTAGTAGTACTAGT
Source organism: Macrobrachium nipponense (assembly GCF_015104395.2). Taxonomy (NCBI): domain Eukaryota; kingdom Metazoa; phylum Arthropoda; class Malacostraca; order Decapoda; family Palaemonidae; genus Macrobrachium; species Macrobrachium nipponense. The sequence goes on from NC_061104.1 coordinate 26,609,483, forward strand.
AGTAGTAGTAACAACATAACAATGAGAACAGCATCCAAAACCCACTTCCTTTCAACACAATGAATGCCGCCATTACAAACAACAAATACACAAAACGCCCAAAATCACCACCAACCCTCTAAATCAATTTCCGTCGAGCGTATTATGTCCAACAACAACGACACCCAATTATTAGTAAATGACCCTTCCAAACTGACGCCAGTGACTTATTAATCATTCGGCTCCTTTACACGGCAAATATCAATCAAAATTCCAAGAACCACCGACGGTTTAAATTTTTTTTCTTTCAATTTCTAAAGAATCGTCTGGACGATCGAAGTTTGAGCAATAAATCAAGTTGGGAGGATCAAAAAGAAATAGTTGAAATCCAAGCGGAAGTGGGAGGAGGAGGATGGAGGAGGAGGGGGTGGAAGAGGAGAGCAAGGTGGGAGGGAAGGAGGATAAAGATGGGTTGTGGGAAGGGGAAGAGGAGAGGGGGTTCAATGAAAAGGGAAATGACCAAGATGGAAAGAAGAATCGATGCGGGGAGGAGAGGGACGAACGTGGAGAAGGAGGAAGGTGATGATGATAATGACGAGAGAGAGGGAGGAACGAGGGAAGAGAAAAAAAGTTAATGATGACGAAGACGACGATGAGGAATAAACGAAGGAGGAATGGACAAAGTTGGTGAGATGATGGCTAAATGAAACAAGGGCGGTGAGAAGGAGAGGGAGATAAAATGAAGAAGGGGGGAAGGGAAAGGATAAAAGAAGAAAAACTCACAAGACACGTGGATGGAGAACGAAGGCTTTACAGAGATTGAGGGGGGGAGGGGGGGGGGGGGGGGGGGGGAAGTAAAATAAGGGCGTATAGGGGTCAGGTGTCCCTAAACCTCTGGGTCACGTAACATATGGATGGGAAAAAAGTTCAAGCCGAGTAGTGAAAGAAGAATAGAAAGAGAGGTCCAAGAGGAAAGAGGACTAACAAGAATGAGAGTCAAGGTGAAAGAGGCCCAAGAGGAACGGCAGCATAGAAAAGAAAAGAAGAAAAGAATGTTAATAGATGAGAAGTTCAAGAGAAGAGAGGGCGAAGAGAAAAAGGATAAACAAGAGGCAAAAACGCAACACACAACCAAGGAAACTTAAAACAAAGACAATTTGCTTTCCCAATTTTTCTCGGTAAGAAAAATTGCTGCTTCAATTTTTTTATTCATTTTTTTTTTTCCCCACAGTGGCAACTGCTAATCAATGCTTTTTAAGGCACTGGACACCGTGAATTCGAAATTTTTCTTGTCGTGAAAACTTTTAAGTTTATTTTTTTTCTAATCAGGTGGAAGGTTCAAAAAGGTGAAAAACCATGAGTTACAATGAAGTCTCCTCCTCAGTTTACACAATATATATGCACAAACGCATTCATACATACACACAAACAAACTATATATATATAAGCGATTACCACAGGAAAATGATAGGGAGAAATGCAAGCACTTTCGTCTTTACTAAAACATTGTCAAGGAACGACAATATCTTAGTAAAGACGAAAGCGCTTGGATTTCTCCCCATCATTTTCCTGTGGTAATCGCTTATTTAATGAAGTCGCGCGCATCTACTGGATTTTTCAAGCATATATATATATATATATATATATATCCTATATATATATATATATATATATATATATATATATATATATATATATTTTCTAACACTTACTTTAAAACCTGGCCGCTTGTTATTATTATTATTATTATCATTATTATTATTATTATTATTATTATTATCTAGCTGTAGTAGTAGCAGTAGGTAGCAGTAATTGTAATCATGGTATCCCCCTTGTAAAAGATGTAACCTGAAGCACTGTAATGTGAGAATTAGCATATGCCGTCCGGTTACTTCATGTAATTACTCAATTTACGGCTAAACTACTATACCAGTAAACTGACGAAGCAAAACTAACAGAGGCCAACTTGAAGAGACACCTCATATGCTTGCATCTAACCCAAAAGGTTGAAAACCAGACAAAGAAGGGGTTGGATAAAATGGGGATCAGCCAAAAGGAGGTGATAGATCTACGTCTCGAAGGATGGAAAGTTGTTGTGAGGGGGAAATGGAAGTCATAACTGAATTCCAAAGCCTGGCACAAGAGGGGAGGAAATAAAACCAAAGCCTGGCACAAGAGGGGAGGAAATAAAACAAGTAAAAAAATCCGGCGAAGTTTCCTCGGGGCAATCGAGTTTTCTGTGCAGCGTATAATACTGCATAAGCCGCAGTCCATGAAACGTTCAGCCACGGCCCGGTGGTGTCCTGTGTTGTTGCCGCTTGTAGCTGTGCCAGACGCACGATCATGGCTAAACCTTAACCCTGGATAAAATAAAACTGCTGAGGCTAGACAGCTGCAATTTGGTATGTTTGATGATTGGAAGGTGGATGATCAACATATCAATTTGCAGCCCTCTAGCCTCAGAAGTTTTCAAGATCTGAGAGCGGACAGAAAAAGTGCGGACGGACGGACACAGCCATCTCAAATGTTTTCAGTTACAGAAAACTAAAAGAAATATAAGAAAAACCAAAATTGGAAAATTAATATTCAGTACAAATTTATGAGATATATATGAATTTCTGAAAAAAAAGATTGACTAATAAATTATTTAAAAACCATGAACTAAGCGCCTATTGTGAATTTATAAATACGAAAACAAGATAAAATGTTACGATAAAAATATACCAAAAAATAAATGAATAATGTATGTCCAAACGAAAAATACGCAAAACTTTATAACGCAAATTGCATCCAACATATATTTCTGAAGAGATAAAACAAACAATTATAATAAAAAATATCAACAAGAAGGTAAAGAATACGAAAAATGATTCACATATTTATCTGAAAAAACATTCCATAAAAACCATCGATAAAAAGATAATGCATCTCACCGGAACACCTAAATAGGGACAGGAAAAACAGAATATATAGATAATACGAGGCCCCTAAAACAAAAAAAATTAAAAAAATGATAAAAAAGAACAATGATCGTGAAATATACAATATAGAAGCAATATCGTAGCAAAATTAAGTAGAACGTAAGTATGTCACAAAAGGGCGGCGAAAATCAGCGGAAGGATGCCAAAATAGATCTTTGATCGTAGAGCATAGATAAAATTTTGGGAGATGTAAGGAAGTTCTCCTCAAGAAGGAAGAATTCCAAGTCCTGTGCTCTAGCGAGCAAGAATGCTTCGGGCACGTTCCGTTCATTCCCAGTTAGCAAACGTTGTTGACTGTGTCAGAGACTTCAATACCTCACAGCTACCCCTTACCAAGAGGGGAGAAGGGCATAGAGACAGCAACCCCGTCCCAAATAAGGCTTGCTGTGAAACAGAAGATGCTACCCTTTCAAAAGTGACATGGTGTGTTTGTTTATGTATGTATGTATGTATATATATATATATATATATATATATATATATATATATATATATATATATATATATATATATATATATATAATATATATATATATATATATATATATATGCACGCAAATCTGCTGGTCACTTTTTACCAGATAAATATGTAATTTGTAATAGTCACGATGCCCTCTAAACTTCTCAAATTCTTCGTGTTTTTTTTTATTCGTTTTTCACTATAAAGCCATAAGATTCAATTGCAAGATATATGAAGAAACTATGATGTCCAGTAGCGGGAAACGAACCCGGGTCTCATAATCACAGCGAGCAAGAATTCGAGAAGTTAGAGGGCATTGTGGCTATTACATATATATATATATATATATATATATATATATATATATATATATATATATATATATATATATATAGAAATATGTATGTATGTATGTCTGATGTATAACAATAGCGAAAGGATTCCGAAAATGCAAAAATAGGCCAACCACCGCTTAAAAGTCCACAGCAACAAGAAGTTTCAGAAACACTAATCATGTTTAAAAAATTAAGGATATTCATATCATTGCAAAATCACAAACTTTTTTTCATAATATTAATGTTGAACGTTTGACTCCTTTACTGTCGCTAAGCCAAAATATCAGGTGAAAATTGTATAATTTTTTTCTGCATAAAAGTCGTTGACTTCTCGATAGTCAAGGGCCGACAAAAAAATAAAAAAAATAAAAAAAAATCTCCCATGGGGTTAAACTGCTCCCCTGAGCAACTTTGCTATACTTATAAGCATAAGAATAAGGTTTTCCTACCAATTTATGTGAAAGTTCGGACTACTATTGTGGCCCCATAATAGTTCCTGGAGTCGTTGTTCCAGGAACTTGAATATACATATTCATCAATTTGACCACTGTTGTTCAAGGGCGGACTTTGCTAAAGATTTTTTCCATAAAATTTTCTATGTAATACCTTGAACCTTTACTGTGGCAACACTTCCACCCTAAGGACCAAGGTTCGAACAAAAATCTACATTACGTAAGGAAGCTTTCACCTAAGGTTTGTTGTTTCAGAGTTACCTCAAAAGTTCGTCGTTTCAAAAGATCTATACTTGACCTCACCACTTTCCTCCATTTCTTAAGGAACCCTAAAATAATTCCAGAAAAATCGAAGCTGGGAAAAAATTCCAAAGCTTGGCAGTAAAAAAAAAAAAAAAAAAAAAAACACTGAGTCATGTATTCCAACTTATAGGATTGCAGATTTCCCCAATTAGCTTCGCAGATCATTGAATGTCTTTTCTTTAATGTTTAAACAAGTTACAGAGACGCTGAATGGTCCTTCTAAGAAGCCACGCACTCATAAGCACACACCAAAGACTTCTTTAATGCGAGACAGTCAAATACATTGCTTCTGAAAATGAGAGAATGTTAGAAATTCTATCCATGTCACGCCGAGGAACAGCCTCTTTCAATCTGGCCACGATTCCAACGAAATGTGGGGTTGAAGCAGAGAGCAGCTGGAGGAGGAGGAGGAGGAGGAGATCCCCGAGTCTGGGACATCCCATCAAATAACAATTTAATCCTTTCTTTGCCATTTCATTCTTGCCCTCACCCCAATTCATCGAACTGGATTCATTGCCATTCCCGCCCCCTCCCCCTCCCCCCTCCCTCCCTCCCCTCCGTTTCCCTTCCCAACCACCCACGAGGAGGATCCCCGTACCACACTCCCCAAATTCTAGGTGGTGGTCTCCATCGCATATTCGATCTGAGGCCACATAAAAAAGTAGCTATTTCTCTTGCGTCCCTTTTCATCGACGAAAATGTCTGTCTGCCTTCTCTCTGGTTCGTTCATTTCGTCTTTCTCTTCCGGTCTTTGCCTAGGGAGGCTCCTCCTCTTTGGCTTCCTCTTGGAAGAGAATATCAACTTTATTTTTCCTACTCTTATTTCAGAAGGTCATCTTTCTCCTTGACCTCCCTTCTCTGTAATTCATCTTTTCCCTACCCATTGATATTCCTCATTTCCTCTTCTTTCGTCTTCCTCTTTCTTCTCATCCTCACCCTCAGTCATCCTTTTCAACATTCTGTCGTTCGTCCACCGGGATCTCTCTCTCTCTCTCTCTCTCTCTCTCTCTCTCTCTCTCTCTCTCTGAGGGTTTTTAAGAGAGCCCAAAGCTAAAGTTTTCTTCGCTAATTACAGCTATTATAGAAATAATAAAATCTCAAAATACACGAACAAGAAATCTCTTTGATCTATATCCAGCCACAAGTCACTCACAAATGTCATCAATAACTTCGAAAATGTTGTCATAGACTCTAAGGTGAAGCAACTGAAAGACGCCAAGAGAGGCTTTATTTGAGACGTTAAATATTTCAATATGATGCCCTATCCTTTAGCTGATGCTATGAGATTACACCATATACGTATGTTTAAAGATTATATTACACTAACTTACAAATAATGTCACTAACTTCAAAATGTCATTACAGGACGTTTTTTTTTTTTTTTTTTTTTTTTTTTTTTTTTTTTTTTTTTTTTTGTTTTTTTTTTTTTTTTTGGGGGGGGTTTTTTTTTTTTTTTTTTTTTTTTTTTTTTTTTTTTGGGGGGGGGGCGATGTTTCTTTTATTAACGACAAAATGATGTCCCCAGACTCATAATGTCATCACTATCCACAAAAATACTTTATTTCTTTATTTTTGACAGATAAAACTACCGATTCAAACTAATGGTTATGGCAACCTTAAAATGGTGCCATTAACTTCGACAAAAACCGAACACTTTTCAGAGAAAAAATTCCGGTTCACATTTAAGTCAGCCATAGATACGACTCCTTTTTTTGAAGGGGTCAAAATACTTTCATCTACTGATTTCTTCCACAATTTAAAAACTGCACTGATGACGTTTTCTATGGATCTAACCAAGGTCAGACACGGAACTCACGATTAATCAGCAAACCACACCCCCACCCCCCCCCCAAAAAAAAAAAAAAAAAAAAAAAAAAATTCTACCGCAATAAAACCAGAAGAGAAAGCACCAAGTCTCAGAGTTATTCAATATTAATGGTGAAAAATCCATGGTTCAAAGCTCACACAACCGCGCCAAGGGTGAGCAATCCATACCCAATAAAGTTGTCTCCCAAAACTATAACCTTAACAGAAGTAAATATTTACTCTGTTACAAAAACACTACAAATAAACATACTATCAACTGAATTGTCTTTACCATCAAGAACTTCTAGTTCCCTTTCAAGATTATATTATATAGTCAGACGAAATGCAAACATTCTTATTCCTTAAAGATCCTTGTGCTAACACAAAATAATATTCCAAGTATTCCTCAACTAATATCAATATATGTTCTGAGTTGCAAAAACATGCTACTCTTTTGGCCCTAGCGTAATAACAAACCCGCGCGCGCGCGTGTGAGAGAAGCACTGAGACACAAGAAAAAGTAAAATTTGTCGGGCTTTCTTCTACGTCTCTCTCTCTCTCTCTCTCTCTCTCTCTCTCTCTCTCTCTCTCTCTCGATAACACGCATCCTACAGACGAGATCCCACAGGCGACGAGCAGCAGTGTCTCCTACAGCAGCCTGGAGCCTCGCCAGATCACCTTCCCCTACCCTTCAATAGCGGAAGCACCACCAGGATCGACTAAGGAGGCTCCATATCCAACTGGAGAGAAGTTGGGGGTGAGGTGGAGGGGTGGAGGGTTGGGGGGGAGGAGAAGTAAAACTAAATAATTTCACCGCCCTACGGCAAGGAGAACTAAGCCAAACCACTGGCACTCAGCTGCCATCTAGATCCAAAAGACCTTCATAAACCATGTCTCCTGAAGTGCCTCTGCAGGAGAATAACACATATGGAACACGATCAACATGGAAATCATCCTCAAAGAGAAGGGCCAAGGAAGAATTTGCTGGTATGGGAGAGTGCAAGGGGTGGTGCGGGTGTGAGGGGGGAGGGCGAAATGAGGCTGGGAGAGCGTAATATAGGAAAGGCTGACAAAACTGATAAAGTTAAAAGGAGTGGTTCACTTGATATTGCCTCAGGAAAGTGAAACTCACATTTTGAAGGTATTTAAATTGAGATGAATTGCAGCCGAAATATACATTTAAATACATACATTTATACATGTATATATACATATATGTACACACATTAAATATACATACATACACATTTTATATATATACATACATAGAGAGATAGGTAGCTAAACAGATAGATGGGTTGACAGATAGGTAGCTAACTCTTACAATCAAATAAGAGTAACTTAAACTCATTTAAAACATCAAACACGAACTTCATCACACGGACAGTTTTCGTTGGCATGTGAGAATGACCATGACCGCAGAGGTGTCCAGGTGTTCACGTATGTTTGAACGATGATAATGTTCCTCGTATGCAAATATATCTGAATCAACAGCTAACACTGCTGAAGGAAATGACTGCGCACCTGCGTCATCATCAAGACTATAAATATTTAAAAGCTGAGCCCATTCTGTCGGAAGCAAGAAAAACACGACGGAAAAGAAATGACAGAAAAGTACCCAAATATCAAAGATCAAATATTCACGTAAGAGTAAACGAAAATAATTAACTTCGAGCTACTGGCATTGAATCCTTAAATGGGAAAGCAAACGTAATAAAAGAAAAAATAACCTCAAACTGACTTAAAACGCACGGGATTGGTTTCCTACTTTCCAACGTGATTTTCCTCATAAAAAGCATAACAGGCAAATTTTAATAAAGAAAAAAAAAATTCTATTAAGGCCATAACAAGGCAGACCCGAATCCTCCTTGTTTGGTTTCAATCCCATCTGAGAAAGGCAATATTGCGCGATTCCAGAATTCAATTGCCTGACGTAGACGCGCACACACACTCTCTCTTGATGCTGGAAATGCTGATAGCTGCTGCTGCTGCTTCATCTCTCTCTCTCTCCTCTCTCTCTCTCTAATGGCTACCTAATCTCTTTCTCTCTCTCTAACTGCAGGAGATTCAATTACAGTTTCTTCAAACCTTAGAACTTGATGCTGCCTCTAATGCCAGCATCAACCTCCCCCTCACCCCCGCCCCCCACAATGCTACCAACACAAGCATCACCCACCATC
>NC_061104.1:26627978-26635478 GCF_015104395.2 Macrobrachium nipponense
ATTCTGAGATAGAGAACGGGTGCTAATTGCATCTGGTCTTGAGAGAGAGAGAGAGAGAGAGAGAGAGAGAGAGAGAGAGAGAGAGAGAGAGAGAGAGGGGCTCACAGCAGTTCGTCTTCCTTGGCATTTCAGCAAACAGTCGAAAACTTTAAATTTTAAGCCTTCGATCTGCATTACGACAGGTCCGACGTTGTATTTCCAACTTCGAACATTCATGAAAACAGTCCTTTGAAAGATTTTCTCTTTCGTTTCTCTGGTAATTTCCAACTTCCTTTTGTAACCTAATGCCGCTTGCAACGGATCCTAACGGCTCCCTGAAAACTTACACGAATTTCTTTTTTTATTTTTGTTTACGAGCAAGGGTGGTAATTCAACATTTGAAAAAAACCATCTTCCATCAGTGCTTGGAGATGGAAGAATATTTTTGCAATGTGAATTGAAAGTTCTCCTTCTCTCTTTTTTTTTTTTTTAAATCTTACATGATCTGAAGGAAATGACTTGGTTCAGGTGTATTCACGTCAATAACCCCAAAATGGATCACGTAGCAATATCCGTCACGGTATCGGCTTTCGAAACTTTTGCGCTCTGTCATTTCAGTAGAAGATTTTCACATACAAATATCTGTTATCATATTGGCTTTTTAAAATCTCCATTAGCTATTTCAGTTGCTTTATCTTACCAGAAATCAGGAAGACATTCTAGTCTGTTTTTTGTCACATTTCAAGTGCCGAAAAAAAAGCAGCTTTCTGATGACAAAATCTAATCTCAAAATTCATATCTTCACTTCCACTCTTCTCCATTCATGTAACAAACAAGCACCTTCATCCCTTAAGTAAAGACTAAACGAGAGAGAGAGAGAGAGAGAGAGAGAGAGAGAGAGAGAGAGAGAGAGAGCGCCAATCACAAACTCCACCAGAAGTCGAAAACATCCTTTAATGAGACTCAGGTGAGCCTCCAAAACACCTTGAGAGAGAGAGAGAGAGAGAGAGAGAGAGAGAGAGAGAGAGAGAGAGAGAGAGAGTTTTTCTGCAGCATTTTCCTACTTCTGTGTATCCTTTTGTGAGAGATAGTGAATTTCTTTTAATGTAATATTTTTCCACTTCTCTTTGTTTCCTTTTAAAAGACAGAATGAGAGAAAGATAAGAACCACAGCCTGGACAGAATACTAATGTTTGTGACGGGTAAGTGCAAGATACAGAGCCAGAAAAAGGAAGAATGATAAGAAACATCCGCTTAAAATAAACCAGTTCTGTGCAGGCGCCCGCGCGCGTGTTTCTCTCCAAGCATGAAAGGCTCTCTGGATGTGTTCGTCATTTCATCCCACAAATAACGTTTCTTTTCCTGGTCTTCGTTCCGCTCTTTTTCTCAAAAAAAAAAAAAAAAAAAAAAAAAAAAAAAAAAAAAAAAAAAAAAAAAAAAAATCACCCGGTCTTATAACCACTGCACTCCCTACTGTCTTTGATCAGTCGCGATTTAATACTTCTTGTGGCAGCTTCCTGCGTCCCTACCCCGCCTATTATTATAGCCAGAAAATCTACTGAATTGCAAGATTACTACTACTTGATCACTCAATTAAGAAATTTAGGAATAGATTCTAAATTATGGAAAACAGCAGTTCGGAAAAATGCATTCTCGAAAAACAGTTGCTGGGTGGTTTAGATGAAGCTTGTCTTATTCCGCGTATACGGTGAGTTGTGACAAGGAGTAAGAAGCCTGGTGAGGACCTTCGGATTCTACATATCCAACAGATTCCTTCTAGGATACACATTTCCGTACATAATACTTAAGAAAATCAGGCATTTTTTCGTTCGTAATTTCATCCCTAACCAATTAATTTCTAAATGAAGGCAAGAGTGGCACGCGATACATAACATGCATATTTTGCATAAATTCACACGAGCACGGCAAATCTTTAATATTAAACCGGTGAGACGACTCATTCACTACATATTTAACCACTCTTCATTAGGTAGCCAGGGTTCCATGGCTTTAGTTAGTGTCATTAGACACAACACACAACGTATAAAATACTCTTCAAAACGCCACAAAACACTCAGGAAAACTAATGCAAATGGAGCCTGCTTTGGATCAAACTACAACTGACAATAAGCAACCATGTAGGTTGTACTTTACAGATAAAGACAGTGATTAAATATGAAGTTTATCAGCTCATCTTATTTGCCATTTAAACCATTCCCCTTTTATGTAATTTTATAAACTTGTGTGAATTACTTCATACCCTGTGCCTCCGTCTTGCCCTTCAATGGGTATTCATCAACAACACTCATCAGGAAGATAACATTTTATGAGATATAGAGGAAAACACGGCTAAATAAAGGACACCTGCCGTGTTACAAAACTGTCTGAAGAGAGCAGAAGAGTAGGGCAGACCAATAAGCTTGGGCATTCTAAGAAACTCCATTGAAATTCTGTAACAAATGACATAAACGAAAGAAAAACCATCACAATGCAAGTACGTTAACCTGTGTTACGGGTAATTTGGAAAGGTTTCAAAACTCAGTTTATACTTGAAAATAAACCCAGACACATATACATATATAAACATACACATAAACAAATAGCAGCCATGGCCGTTGACCTGCAAACTGAAAGGAAGGGTCTCCGTGCTCGTAATTTAGTTCAACTGCATTTTTGGGACTCACCTGTCATTATCGGCTGAAAAGGACCAACTTCGATGTTGTATTATAAAATCCTCGTTTTTCTGTGGTTATAGATTTAACCAAAAGAGGACCGGCGCAGAATGGGTAACAATGAAGCCCAAGCTTCAAGTGAAAAAGATCGATGATAAATCTGGCATTACGACACTTCGATCATCGAACAATTAAAGTCCTTAACTGAATGTAGAATTTATGTGCCTATAAGTACCATAACGTATTCTACCTCATAGCAAGTGATTTATTCAGGTCTTGAACCAATAATCGCCGTGGAATCTGAGCCTCGAACTAAGAATTAATCTTGACAGGAGTGAATCATAACCAGTAAACCTCCACAATAGAAAACACTAAGCAAATGATTACAAAATGAAACTTACACATTTGCAACATTCATATCATATCGAGAGTAATCTAAAAAATAAACTCCCACGTTGAACAAGAAAACAAATACAGCATCACTTAAAGTAAGTCAGAAATAAGCCTGAGCCAAATAAAAACCAATTAATTAGGTATAAAAGAAATAGGCGCACCAAATAGAACACTTCTTCAGCGACACAAATAAAGACAAATAAATTTCCACAAGAACGACTAAAAGAAAAAAAAAATCTAAATCAAGAGACAAGGCCCAAGAATTTGCGCCTGAGTTTCATCCACCAGACAACAGAATCACGCTGAAGACAGGGCTTTTGACACAACTTTATTACTATCATTTGCAATTTAAGATCTTTCCTCATCGTTTTTCAACCTATAAAATTTTCAACGCCATCTTCAACACCATCTTCCAATTCAGAATTTATATTTTCAACATCTTAATTAACCTTCCCTCAGAGAATTTCCAATTTCATCTCAACAACAACGTCACTTAACTTACTTCTCTGAAATCATCACCAATAACATAACCAACAGAGTCCACATCAAGAACCTTTCAGATCTCTCCAACATCATCAACACCGCAATTTCCCCACAACCAGAAACATCTTTAACATCATTTACCACATCTCCCAACATCAAGAGCGCCATCTGCAATTGCACCAGGGACTCACGAAGAAGTCAAAACGAAATAAGGGTCTTGAGAGGTCAAACTTGAGCGACAAAACGGATAATTAGACAATGATGACTTCGTCCCTGCTCGTTTCAGACCATTTCCACACACACACACACACACACACACACACACACACACACAGAGAGAGAGAGAGAGAGAGAGAGAGAGAGAGAGAGAGAGAGAGAGAGAGAGAGAAATTTGATTATTACATCTCTCCGATGAAGACAGATATTTAATTACGCGTGTGTGAGAGACAGACCCAGTTACAACTACGCCCGTCACTCACGTAGAGAACATTTATAAACATAATGAACCTGTGATGTTTGTTGCTTTCTCTACTTACACGAAATACTCCTCCTCCTCCTCGTTGCTAACTAGAGAACTCATTAAAAGGTTACGACCCTTTCCCTATCGGGAAATTAAAGCTTACGAATCATACAAACGAAACATACATAAATTAACAACACAATTGCGAATCAACACGAGAGGTAGAATGATGCTATAAATGTTCCCAGGGAGACACAATTACAATAGTACATTGGCCGTAACACTCCGCTGAGAGACGTCAGTACAATGCATATAATTACATATCCAGAACATGCTCTGAACGTCGAAATACAAACACTTTTATCAATACATATTAGGTTAACAGCATGAAAAATTAATGCTCACAAAGATTACTATTTAAAAAACCATTAAAGTTGTGATTTGATTTCTTTAATTTTTAATTGGCAAATGGGAATTTTCCAATAAAGCACAAAATTTCGAAATTATTAAAAGGAGTCTATCTACCGGGTGTTTCAAAATTAGTCCCCTCCTCCACAAAACAAAGGGAAAGTTATGAAGTTTTCTGCTATAGCCTATCTCCAAGTACATTATCTTAAGTTTCTATTAAGCTATTTTTCATTTACATTTCTTGTATTTTCAGACTGAGTGACGGAGTTAGATACAGCCATGGCTAACGACTCGGAGGAAATCAGATGGACTGACTGAATCCAGGCTCTAACCTTCAGAGAGGCCAGGGATGCTGGCGCATCCTTCATTTTACGTTCCTGGATAGCTAAATACATTAAAAGAGACGAATCCTTTGTTAAAAGAAACTGGAACAAAAATCCATATGACTGTCATCGCGAAAAGAGTGAGAATCTTGGAAGGCCTGAAGTCCTTTCTCAGGAGTCAAAAGACATCATAGGTGAGGCAGTGGGTAGACCAAGAAAGTCTTTATGTAAATTGGTGCTTGAACTAGAAACAAAAAGGGGAAAGAAGAAAGAAGTTATAGTGCTGTATATCGTGAGTTGAAACAATCTGGTATCAAGCCATTCCATGTTATCAGCAAGCCCAACATCACTCAGCAACACAGAGAAGACCGGGCATGGTTTTGTGGTTTATTTCTTAAAGATTGGGATGAAGCTGACTTTCTCCATGTTGTCGCATCAGATGATTTCTTCATTTACACAGTCAGGAAGCCAAATCATAAAAATGAAACATTTGGATGATATCAGCGATGATGTGCTGCTATTGCCAAGTTGTGAAATTTCCTGAATGTTTGGGAATTTTTATCTGTTTCACAGCCAAACAGTTAATGTGGATCATCAAAGAATAAGGACAGTCATGGAATGGTGAATACTTCATAGAAACTGTGCTTACTGGTGAAGTATTTCCTTTCCTCAAAGATCCTGAAAATGTGTTATCTGTTGAAGAAGTCACATTTTTGCATGATAAGACACCATGTTTCAAGGCTCTTCAGGCACAGGAGCTGCTTCGAAACAGTGGTATCGATTTATTCTCGTCAAGTGAATTTCCAGGTAGCTCCCCTGACCTTAATGTGTGTGAAAACATTGGTAGTATCTTAAAGGATCGTGCTGAAGCGTGCACAGTGAACTATGATGGTATACCAAGCCTCGATAACCTGCGAAGAGAGGTGACCGAAGTGCTCAGGAAATTGGAGTTTGAGTTTCAGCTTTTTGCGATTTGCTGAAATCATTCCCCTTAAGAATGCAGGCTGTGGTACAAGCAGATGGAGACCACACAAAATATTAAATACTCAGAGAGAAACTTAAATAAATACCTGTTCTAAATTACTTTTGCTTTTGACCGTATCAATTTTAGTTTATGCTGTAGAGGGGGGGGGGGGGGGGGGGCCTCTAATTTCGAAACACCACCTGGTATATATTAATAATAAAAAAAATCCGAGTGGCTCTTTCTTGTTTGTCCGCCTGGGGTGGGGGCAGGGGCAGGGGCATGGCAGGTAGGGGATCGGGGAGGTAGGGGAAACATGACACATCCACCCAACTCCTGCTAACCGATTTGTCCGCCCTGCGAGGTTGTAGGTAGAGGAGACAAACTGGACAGCGCCGGGTTCCAGCGCAGCGTACCCTACCCCCATCAAGCCCGATCTCTAATGTACGTCACAATCGTCTTTAAATAAACCTCATTATGCAGCTGGTACCGCCCCCGAGATCTACCGTGAGTGTTATTGCTGTCGTGCAATTTATTTCAGGTAAGAGGAAGCGCCAGGCACGTGTGCTATGGTTTGGCCACCTCGGAAGATCAATTAGGACAAGGAGACCATTATCAAAACCATGACAGAGCGCCATTCGTGAGGACGGTCGAATATCAAGATTCCTCTTCTATTCGGTCCATCGTGTGTTGGCGCTACCAGTCTATACCATGCGAATTAACGAAATACTGTGCGTTTTTATTCTTGCTTTTGTGCAGGCAATTATTCTCTGTTCTGCTCTTTTTTTGTTTTTGTTTTTTGTTTTTTGATAACCGATTATTTTTGTTTTTGTGACGAATCTTTATTCTATTATTTTATGTACTTAAGAGGTTCACATTATGCATTAACGATTATTTTTTCTTGTAAGTTGTCTATCAAATCTCTTGACGGAGATAATGCTTACTCCGAAACTGTTTGTTATTACTGAATAAAACTGTTTTGATTGCAATATATATATATATATATATATTATATATATATATATATATATATATATATATATATATATATATATATATATAGTATAATATAAATATTCCTTAGATTTAAACCAGAGTGTTTGTAATGGGCCATTTTTTACCTGAGCTAATCTATTCCTATTTATCTATCTATCTATCTTATCCTATTCTTATATATATTAATTTATATTAATTAATATAATGATGTATATATATATATATAATGATTATAACTCTATATTATAGATTCTTATTATTATATATAGATATTATATATATACACACACACACACACACTAACACTGGTTGGTAATTGTATGCATTCCACATAAGCGTCCAGAGAAAC
Source organism: Macrobrachium nipponense (assembly GCF_015104395.2). Taxonomy (NCBI): domain Eukaryota; kingdom Metazoa; phylum Arthropoda; class Malacostraca; order Decapoda; family Palaemonidae; genus Macrobrachium; species Macrobrachium nipponense. The sequence goes on from NC_061104.1 coordinate 26,635,003, forward strand.
ACACCCACTGGACATGTATCTCATACAAAACGGAAACAGTCTTTTCACCACCCTGACACACCACTAATAGAAGACGCCGTTTCCTTGTCGCTCGGTAAAGTCGCCAATAGAAGACGCCATTCGCGAACGGCTCTGCTGCTTGCCAGACGTTGCAGTCCAAAGAAGTGATGTCTTCCGTGGCCTCGCAAGTTCGACGAAAAATAGTAGGTGGCTTCTGAGAACTTCCGGGAAATAACGCGAATCGCGTGTGTGAGCTTTCAACTGAAAACTGCTTGACATAAGTAATAAAAATTTCGCACATTGCAAGTCGTGAAAAGATCGAGTATCATAAGGGTTGCCAAAATATTCCGCGTAATGAAAAAAAGGCTTAAAAAAGAAGAAGAAAAAAAGCACTAAGCATGAAACGGGTTAAGAAAACACCGTCTGATACAATAATTAGCCCAGCTGCAATTCTTCGTGGAAAAGAATAATACTTT
>NC_061104.1:26640478-26685478 GCF_015104395.2 Macrobrachium nipponense
TCGCTCCGTCCTCCTCTATAATGCACAGTTCTTTGGATAGCGAAGTGAGTGGCTTAACCACTAACTCGCACGTTATGAATGTAAGTAAAAGTACACTCCACAAATAACAGGCAAACATACAGCGAACTCATACCCATACAAATGACTATAATTTTGAAAAATCATTCCACGCAACAGTCCAATCAAGCACTGGCGCAAAATACTGGAAAAGCAAAGGGCAAAAACCTCAAAAGTTAATGGAAAAGCACTAAAAATGCCTGGATTAATAAGACAGACGCACAGAATGTTACAAAAAACAACTGAAAAATATAACAGCCGCCACGGGACACGAAAATACAGCGAAGAAAAAGTCACACGGGCACGCTTGATGAAAAATACAGATTTCGCCAGTGAAAGAAATAAAAAATCCACCGATAACAGGCAAAATATCCACACACATGCAAACTGACACCGCCGCAGGAATTCCTCGTCTAACGCTAGGACAGAAAGTCCCTGCTAATCATTAACTCGCCAATTTGAAATTGGGACTTTACATCCACACCACCGGTCATCAAGACCCCGCATAACGAAGTATTAATTCTGCTGAACGTGGTCGTCAACTGTGACCTTTTGGCATTCATGTCTGAACAGATGTACCCGAAAATTAACTCTGACCTCCTGACCTTCCAAGTTTGCACAGGGACCCCCTCCCCCCCTCTCACCCGAAAACATAACCACGAACGTGAAACTTTGTCCCAATGCAATCCCTACGGTCATCACTGAACTTTAACCCCAAAATTATACAGGCCGCTAAAACGCTAACACTGACCTCTAACCTTAATTGTAACCTCTTCTATGCATCCAATTCCGTAGCGATACCTCAGAAATCAACTATGACCTTTGACCAGTACATTCGCATAGGTGAGCACAGAAGTTAAGCCTGACCTCTGACCTAAAAGTTAGTAAAGATATTCATACTCGTCAGGTTCGCCATTTTAAAACCTGCCCCTTTAAACTTACTGGGGTGACCATTGCCACGTTTAAACAAAAGCCAGGAAGAAGATTATGGTTGGTTGACAACCAAAATATTTCATACTTAAGATTTCAAAAACGTTGAAGTCCTTTGGCTCAAAATCTTTTGGTTAACTTCGATGTTCAAAATTTTTAAAACTTCTTTTTACCTTCAAACAACTTGATTTATTCTTTTTCTTCCAAAACTCTCTAAAAGCTCCTCTACTTCCAAACCTACCTTTCATTCCTTAGCTTCTAAATCTTTTAGTCGGCTTCTTTTACTTCCAAGACTATTTAATCCGCTATTTTTGGCGCATCTTTTCATCAGCTTCTTTACTTCCAAACCGACCCTGGAATCCTCTACTCTATCTCCAAACATTTAAAAATGATCCCTCTACTCCATTTCCGAGACTATTACAGTTGACCGCCCAACCCTAAACACACTCCGTAACTTCTAATTAGTTTTTTTATTCCCAAACCTATTCGAACCACGTTTTTACCTCTAAACCTTCTAATAAGGTCATTTCCAAAACAATTACATTTACTCCTTTAATTTTGAACTTTCTGATCAGTGTTTTAAACCTTTCTGCTGCCTTGGAACGTGCAACTGCGTATCGAGCATAATTTCCTGAGAGAGAGAGAGAGAGAGAGAGAGAGAGAGAGAGAGAGAGAGAGAGAGAGAGAGAGAGAGAGAGAGAGAGAGAGAGACTTTCATTTCGCCAATTTTTATGGAGGCGAGAAAAAGGTTATTAGATTATTTGTTACGCCTTCACTACGATATGGAGTAATACGAATCCTGGGCTCGTTTAAAAAATATTCTATCCGATATTTACTTGTAAACATTTTATTCACCAATATAAACTTAATTTTTTACCTAAATAAAATACAAATTTCACATTTTTATCGTGCAGAACATTCAAATATAATTTTATTAACAGCGCAATAAAATAGGTTAACACATACAAAAAAAAAAAAATAATAATCGTTATTAGTCACCTACTATAACCGGTTAACATATACAACACCTAAAAGCATAACTGTTGTCATTCCCGTGTTATAAAACTTGGTAAACATCGCTAACATACAAAAACACGGTATTGTTGTTATCAAGAAAAATGACGGCACCTTCACACGGAACAAGATTGAAAGGCCACCACTGCCTTTCATGGCGACCTTCCACACAATGTTCTGCCCGTATAAGGAAAGGGAGTAAACACGGAAAAGATAATGAACACTAAGTAACAATAGATGGGTAAGTTCAAGTAAAGAACGAGTAAGGAGATAATGAGTAAAAAGTTCAATGAAATATTTTATACACAACCGGATCTGTGCAATTTTATTTGACTTTTATGATTTTGTAAGACTAAATTCATGATTAAACAGATAAACAAACAACGCCATCATGCTTCAAAGCTTTGTGAAAGAGGAACGGAAACCTGAACAACTGATAATAACAAACTTGCGTATTTCCGCAACATGTCGCAAGTTGCACAAATATAACAGCGTTGCAGAGACCGACGGAAAGGGCAGCCTACAGCCTTTATCTAGCCCAGACCTGTTGGAAATGTGGAGAAACGAATATGGAGCTTACTACCGAAAAAAAGGGGCAGACTCACCACTTGAACGAGGGAGAACTGTAGGCGACAGGGAAAACTGAAGCACGAGTGAATTGCTGCTTTTTAAAATATGAGAATTTTCAAAGTATACTAATGGGAAGTAATGGCTTGACAGGTGCGACGGAAAAGTGCGTGTTGTCTTCACTCAGATACGAATGAGCTTTGAAGAAGCAGTTTTCGTTAAGCCTCAATTTCATTGATATCTTCTGATGACAAGACACCAAGTAGTAGCCATCAGAAGCCTTAAAAAAAGGAAGGTCAGAAAAAACTCCAGCAAGTACATAGAGCAAGTGAAATTCTCTCTTCTCCGGAAATGCAAACAAACACTATTATATTAAAATGAAGGAAGTGGTAAACAAAACAACAAAGATGCACGAAGTAATAAATATCTGTCATATATAATTATGTGTGTGTACATGCATATATAAATACTCAGTTGTCTTTGTTCTTTAACTTCTATTATACTGTGGAGGCTTCCTTGTCGAGATGAGGATGTTCTTGCTTGTTCCATGAGAGATGAAGAGCGATTTGAACGACGAAAGCAAAATTCATCTTTGTACTCGTCAACTTCAACTTTGTCGGAATCTTCAGGCTCTAATTACTAAAATTATCCTTAATGTACTTGCGAGACATAGATACTAATCATATTGTTATTACTATGATATTATTATTATTATTATTATTTTTACTGAAAAGTCCTAGAGGTCGAACAACGGAGACTGCTGACAGAAGATATAAAAACCACTATGAGATAATGCCGACGAATGAGAATAATGGATAATGAGGAGTAAAGGATGGACATAGTGAAGGAACAAACGGTGCCCAAACCCCCCCCCCCCTCCCCCCCCCCCCCTTTCCTCAACGATTCCTTTCTCCTTCCTTCCGTTTCCCTTCCCCCTGAGGAAGTCTACGTAGACCAACCCCTTTCCACTCCTATCCAACCAGGACTTGGGGACAGGACCCGTTCAATACCACTGCCACAAAAGGTCACTCTCAACTAACCTCTCTCTCTCTCTCTCTCTCTCTCTCTCTCTCTCTCTCTCTCTCTCTCTCTCTCTCTCTCTAGCAGTTTCAAATAAATTGATGTATTTGCTCAATAATAATAAAAATAATAACACCATAGGTAATGAAATGAAAATTACATGTGTAATAAATTGGTTTCTATGTTCAGTAACCTATTAAAGGAAAGCGTCATATTCTTCCCAAATGGGCAGATATCAGAAAAACTCGAGCTGGTACAAGACCCGGAAGCAATACAACCAGAAAATTTAAAAAAATTTGACAACAGTAGCAGTTAAAAACTCGACATAATACATAATACACACTAACCGAGGAAAACAAGCGAAAAGTTCGTGTCCGCATAATTACACGATGATGGAATTATTCATTTATTTAATTTACCATTATGAGCCGCAAACGTGAACAAATGTCCAGTAAGAAGGTTTATGCATAAGTTTCAATCGCATTGTCTTTAATTGTCTGCGGGAAAAAAACTAAATTTTATAGATCGATTTTACACACACACACACACACAGAGAGAGAGAGAGAGAGAGAGAGAGAGAGAGAGAGAGAGAGAGAGAAGAATGCTTTTGTAATATACAGAATGAGAGGTTGCGATAGCAGGAGGGAGATCGACATGAATAACTTTTTATTTCGGTCCTTCACGTGGGCACAGCGTCTAAATATATGAAATCTATTTAGGTGGGAATAGAGATTACTACCGTTATTAGGGCTAAAAAAAATCATAGCATTTTGAAAACCCCTAAGGGTTATTAAAGATGAATGGAGTTTATAAAATTATTAGCAACGTCCTTCGTTTGCAATTCATTAACGTCAGCAAGACCCGCTAGAGCATCAAACTGCTGGAATTATTAAAATTCATCATTATTAGAAACTGTTAGCGCTGGAAAATTTAACAACACTACTGAACTTCTACTGCGTTATTAACAAACACTGACGATATCAAAATTTGATAAACCGTTAAGTTTAGCGTTATCCCAAATATCTTCGGTTATTAAGAGTTCCCAAATATTTTTGGTTATTAAGAGTTCCCAAATATCTTTGGTTATTAAGAGTTAGAACAGCGCTATTAGAAATTACCAGCCTTATTTGAAGCTAAAAATACCAGCACTATTGAAGGTGGTATGACTTCTCATAGCAGGATTTTGCGTTAGAAGACAGAGGTTAAGTTTAAAGAAAAAAAAATAGTTACCGATATTAAAGACAATCGGGGTTATCAATACCATAATCGGCATCAGGCTTACTAAAATGCTCATATGTAAAATAATAACAAAACTTAAGTAAAAGGAATAAAAGACAACGCAATCAATTATTTATACGAGTCAATAAAATAGGAATCTACAAATGGTGGAAAAATGTGATTAACTGCAAATGCTCTTTCGAAGTAACATCATCTTTTTTTAAACATACTACAATCACCAGCATTAATAACAAAATGCCAGAAAAATAAATAAGTTTATCTTCCGACATCTCTCTCAGACCATTTTCCCAAACGTTCATTAGTGCCATATGCGGCACTGACACAGGTTATGCCCTCATTTCGGGGGAGGGGGCGGGGAGGGGGGAGGGGAGGCGGAGGAGAGCCAATCCTACCCAGGGCATTTGGACGCATCAAGCCGTTAGCTTAATGCTTCGGGCTAATGAACAAAAGATCCTATTTCCTCTGTATCTTTTGTAGATGCTGAGAGTTTGGACTGCACTGCGATGGCCTTTGATATCGTTAAAAATCAGTTACCCCTCTCTCTCTCTCTCTCTCTCTCTCTCTCTCTCTCTCTCTCTCTCTCTCTCTCTCTCTCCTCCTAGTTTACAGGCTGGATGTTTCTCAGCAGAGATAATTTTGAAACAAGAAAAATCCAATTACTCGGACTCTCTCTGCGCAGTTAACTTATAATGAATGCATGAATCATGAAATTCGGGCTATAAAGGGAAGCACTGGGGTTCTTTTCAGGCATTCAGACCCTCAGTCAGTGAAGAAACTAGGCCGGTCGCTGTCGTTGGACAACAAACAAGAGATAAAGAAAATAATGTGATGAAATACAAAGATCTAAAAGTGAAAGTGAGAGAAAACCCCACAGTTGCACTATGAAGTCATTGTTAGAAGTTGGACATTAAGATGGTACTGAACTGAATTGAATATAGAATTTAAGCCAAAGGCCAAGCACAGGGATCTATGAGGTCATTCAGCCAGGAGGTAACCCCCTCAGTTGCAGCACTATGAATCAACTGTAAGGAGAGGGTGCGAAGTAAGATGGAAGAAAGAGAATATGAAATGAGGTGCAGTAAATGGAACGAAATGGGTTGCAGCTAGGTGCCAAAGGCACGCTTTAAAGAACCTTAAGTAATGCCTACAGTGCACCGCATGAGGTGCACTGACGACACTGCCCTCTTACAGGGAACATTTAGATGGAAGAAAGGAAGCGGAAATGAAGGTGAAATCATTGGCTAAAAGTGGGTGTAGCAAGAGGCCGATAGGACGCAGCAAACAAAACTTTGTTGTATTATAACTGGATAAACGATATACAATAACAATCTGAAGAGATCAATCTTTCTTTTCCTCCCTCTTTCTCAAAAAAAACGAAGAGGAAAAGACACTATGGCTGGAAACCGCCTGCCACAAAAATGGAGGAATGTAGACGTCTGAAAACATCATCTGCAACATCATATCACAAATCTTCTCTTCTATCGCTTTCAAAGTCATCCCCTTGTCTATCAATATCATGACATCGTTACAAATCTTCATTCAGAACATTTAACACGAAAATATCATAAGTTCCCTCTCCCCTCATTATTGTAACATCAGAATATCATTATCAAACCTCTCTCTCCTTTTAATTTCAACAAAATCTCATCGGTCACGTATAGCACAAGCCACATCCAAACATCATCATCCTCTCCTGAATTATATTTGAAAACATCACTTGAATCTCCTAATCATATCACATTAATCAACTACATTATCAAAACATCTCAATAATTTTAAGTCAGTTATATTAATACCGAACCATCATTGCAAACGACTTTCCTTTCAGGCTTAACACCTCCAAAATATCATCAAAATACTTTCTCCTTTCTCGTGAAAAAACATCAAAACATCCAAACCACCCTTTTGGCCATCCTCCTACTCCTACTCCTCCTGCTCCTCCCCCTCCCCATTTCCGTGAATTTTCGGCGGTCCCTCCGCGCCCACTAAAGTGAAACACTTAATCACGTACGAGGACATCTGCATAGGAAAACCCAATAGCTCTCTAGTGTTTTCCGCAGTCCTCTGTGGACATTCGCCTTTCAGTACCTGAGGGAAGCTCTTTTGTCACAGGGGAGAATTTTCACTCTCTCTCTCTCTCTCTCTCTCTCTCTCTCTCTCTCTCTAAAGAGAGACTACGTTTCCAGGAAATGCTTTTATGATGAAGGGTTAAATCGATCTAAAATTGGGAAATATTAATATTTCCTCGATTCCAAAAAGAACGATGCTCCCTTAGTCGTTGACATGTCAAGACTTTTAATCATTTTAAAATTAGGAAATTACAACAGTCTCTCACCCTCTCAAAAATAGACTGAATCGCTCCCCCTTCTAACATGCGACAGTTTCTTTTTTAAGTAATTTCAAAAGGGGAACTTTCATTATTTTCTCTCTTTCTTTCACTTCTTACAAATTACAAATAAAGAAGGACAGTTTCAGAATCATGCAGATTCTAAGAACTCTTTTTCTCTCTCTCAAAGAACACAGAAATCCTTCCTCACTTTTTAAAATTAGGAAATTTCAACATATACACATATCACAATACTCTCTCTCTCTCTCTCTCTCTCTCTCTCTCTCTCTCTCTCTCTCTCTCTTCATTTCATTTGTTAAGTAACTGGAAGTTCCTGAGTGAATGACCAACATTAATAAAATATACTGACTTACGTTCCCAATTCTGCGCTCATCACTTGTTATGAGCTGTGGACAATCAAGAAATGAGAGAGAGAGAGAGAGAGAGAGAGAGAGAGAGAGAGAGAGAGAGAGAGAGAGAGAGAGAGATATGAACATAATTGTTGGGTAATTACTGCAGATTTGGTTAGTCCGGATGGCAGCACTGTTACTTATGTTTTGCATTCGCACAAGTACAAGAATCATGGAATATTTTATTACTTGGAACTACTATTAGATTCAGGGCCTCTGTAACACGGTTTTTTGGACTTTGCTCCTTATCAAAGCATCGGATGTAGCTGAAAGTGACATATGTTATTATTGTACAACCCCAAACAAATTTTGTCACCATTATCAATAGCCTAAACCGATAGTTTTGATTTTTATAGAGTAAAAATTATCTAGCGACGCCATGGCCCAATGATAACGAGCCAAGAGTCGAAAAAACATTCATTACGTAAGCAAGGTAAACACACCGTTTTACGAAATGTGCCCCCGCCCATCACAAGACAGAAACTCTTCAATTTGTTTCTCGGCTCTGAAACCCATAAGCAGTCTAGAATGGCTAAACAGGATTTGGAATTGTCCCCGTGTTGCAAAACTGCATTTGTCTTACGACCTTACAACTTTATACAGTCAAGAAAAAGCCTGTGGCCATGCTTACGTAGCCTGAATAGGTAATTATTCAGTTTCTAGTTTAAATCCAATGTTTATGTCTGATCTGTATTTAGCATAACGTGATTATAAATACTTGTAATGTCATTCAGGATTTTGAACATTTCCTTTAACTATTCACTATGCCACCAAGAGAGAGGGAAAGAGGGGAGATTGTATGTTAAACATTCTTTTATATAACTATTATTGTTAAAATAAGATTTTTATCCAAAGTAATACAAGCTATGTGCTAAAATCTCCAGCAGACCAACGAATCATCCGATATTTTTTTAATTTTTTCTTCTTCTGTAGGCCCCCGTACGACCGTGTGGATATAAAGACTTTATGAATGGCGGAACGATACATAGAAGTGGGGTTGGGGTATGTGCTAGCGTAGTAATACTACTGTAGCAGTAGTGCCGCCGCAGCAGCAGTAATAGGAGTAAACGTTTAGGCCAACTGCTGGGATTCTTGAGGATCATTTAGCATTTCTTACAACTACTCGAGAAACGAGTTTTCATAGCCAGAAGTTAAATTTTCTAATCCAACAATGCCCATCATAGCCTTCAGTGTTATCCTGAATTTATAACGAGGCCAAAGTGGGGTTGGAGCCTCATGTAGTCATCATTCTGACGATAATTATTGGTGAAGTTTAAAGCCAAAATACGGTACCGGCTATTTTTTTTTTTTTTTTTCAGTAAATAGGTAGATAGCCAACAAATAAAAATTGCTTGGCATTGGATATAGCAGTTATCAAATCAAGCTTGTCTAGTATGTTTTTTGAAAATTACCAAATATTCCCTACATCTTGTCAATCTGATTGTGACTATAAAGTAGACTGTAATTTCTTAGGACACTTATTTTGGGAGTTAGACTAATAATAGAAGTGGGTTTGTATTTATTAACATATTTTGTTGGTTTGTTCACTATGACAATTATCAGTGAAAGAGGTTCAGAGTTCATAAAGGTGTACTGCTTTGCTTGTATTTAAATTTTTGATGTCATTGTTGCCAGAGGTCTAGCCTTCGTTACGTATAGCCAATCAGCCATCGAGAAAAAGGGAAGTTATGCTGTCATAAGTTACGTAACGAGTGCGTTCGGAACCTTTTCTCTGAGTAAGGTGGCCCGACTTCGAAAATCGTCACTTTACATTATAAGTACCAAATTTATTCAACCTACGTAATGCAGAATACAGTCAAAATTTATGTGTGATATAATGTGTATTCTGAATAAGCGTTATATTTATGAAATGCATAGATAAAAAGTTATTGCGAAAAAACCGTGTTACAGAGGAACTGAATCTCATAGTAGTCCTCTAAAAGACATTTGGTTATATAAGTCACGAGAACGCCCGCCTGAACATGTCTGGAGGGAGACAAAGGCTCCCAAAGGAAAAGATGGAGACAGCCACTATATAGGAATCTGAGAAAATGGGAACAAAGTTAAAATGCGTCATAAGTTTGCAGTGAGGAGGGAATAAATCCCAAATGGATACGGCAAAACTTACACTTTTTAACAAGAGAGTTAGAGACATCGGGGTAAAAACATTTCAATGCCCATAAGTCAGGAGAGAAGCAAATCGTCGACGCAGACAGACAAACATCAAGTATATAAAAAGCCACTTCAAGTATATAAATAATAAGCTTTCTTCCTCTCATAAAGGGTGGCTCTAGATAAGGTTCGCAAAGTTCCCGATCTAGGCAAGAATTTTGGGATGAAGTTGCCGGCCCAATGTCCTTCTGGCTGCAATCCACCACACCACAAAATAATAGGTATATAATCAACGCCTAAGAACACAAGAAGCATAATGAATTTTCAAGCAACGGATATAACTAGCTTCCGTCTCCGTGCATATCGAATTCGAGGCTTGTTGATGAAGCGAAGCTGGTAAATGCTTAACCACCTCTCTCTCTCTCTCTCTCTCTCTCTCTCTCTCTGTATATATACTATATATATATATATATATATAATATATATATATATATATATTATATATATATATATATATATATATATATATATATATAAATAAGTGCAAGTGAGTGCAAAATAAAAAACAAATTGACAAAAGCAATACGATTGTGAGCATTCGAAGATCACAAATCTTCGCTATTACTGAGCAATGCCGCCTCCTCCCCCTCCCCCCTTTTGATAAAGAGGCCAGATAACCAGCTTCGCACCTCTCTCCAAATCGGATCAGCCGTGGCCAGTGCCTAGGCCTAACTTGGAAAACAAATTCGTAAGAACGTAAGAAGTAGGGCAACTAAAATACCCAACAAACTCCATTATGGAAATATACGATTTGGGCCACGATTGGGCCAAAGGCCAAGTGCTAGGACCTATGAGGTCACTCAGTGCTGACACGGAAATTGGAAGTCAAAAGGATCGGAAGCTGTAACAGGAGGAAAACCTCGCAGCTGCACCAAAAAACAATTGTTAAAAGAGGTTCGGAAGGAAGATACAAGAAAGAGAATATGAACGGAGGTACAGTAAAAGGAATGAAAAGGGTAGCAGCTAGGGGTCGAAGGGACGCTACAAAGATCCATAAGTATTGCCTACAGTGCACCACTAGCCCCTACGATGAGCAAACTGGCGGCTTTTTCATTACCGCAATTTCCAGCGATATTAAAAGCAGAGAAATACAATCACTGTTAATCCCTTGTAAATTAACAGCTAATAATATATCATTTGATTAATTCATATTTGCTCGTGGCGGTGATTAAAAATCAATTACTTATGTAAAAAGCATAATCATTTGGCCAGGAATACGAAAAATTAATTAATAAATTTCACTGCGTTGAAGTAATTAATAGAGGACATTTTGAAATACACTTTTTTATACAATAAAAATGTCATGCACATTTCGACGATATGTATACATTATATGTATTAATATTTATTATATGTATTATATATATATACATATATATAATTATATATATAATATGTATATATATAACTATATATGATTTATATATATATTATATATATATATATATATATATAATATATATACACATACACACAGGACACAATGATTTTTAGCACGTGATTCATTTATCACACATATCCACAGGTGGAAAATAATAGACGGGTTGTAGGTCCTGACCGGTTACAACTTTATTTCCAAGCTATTTGACGTCAATGGCTTGGAAATAAAGTCGAAACCGGCAGGATCCATACCCGTCTCTTATTTTTCACCTGTGTACAAGTGTGATACATATATTAATACATAGTGAATGTTGTAGGGTTTATGTGTCGAACTGAAATACGACGAAGCTCTAACCCGTCTCCCAAAATCAGGAAGCCGGGTGGGGCCTTTATTTATTTGCCTTCCCGCATGTTCCCTTAACCTAAAGAATACCGGATCCCACGATGATTTTGTTTCAATCTTTCGTTTCATTTAACAAATATTCAAATAACTTCTCCTCCATGGAAGGGGTAAAGCATCCCAGGTTTATTTACTTTACGAAAGATTTACTTTACAAAAGATTTACTTTACGAAAGATTGCTACAAAACCAAATAGACTTACCTCACTTGAAAGATTAAACTACAGCCGGAACAACATCGAATCTCACCTGAAATAAAAAAAAAAAATATATCAAAGTTAGAAAGGATTTATTTATTTCTTTCACGTTCAGCGCAAATCTCTCATTTTACTAAAATACTATTTTTTTTAACCACTACTACTTAAAACGTCTAGACTAGGAAAGCAGCCTTGTAAAGTCTTTATAATATCGCTACAGGCATCAAGTGAATAATTACCAAAAGACCACTACTGCTACTAGTAGTAGTAATAGTAGCAGTAGTAGTAGTAGTAGTGAAAAGAATATCAGAGATAATGTATAAGAGTTTTCTATGCTTTAGTTATTCTTTGCTCATTTTCTATATATAATAATAATAATAATAATAATAATAATAATAATAATAATAATAATAATAATAATAATAATAATCTTATATTAATCTTCCCATAAAGCATAAAGCTTTGAAGTTTCAATGGCGTTGCCGCAGGCATATCTTTGAACATTAATTATCAGGTCGCAAGATGAGATAGGTGAGGAAGAGGGAGGTTGGGAGGATCAGTGAGGAAGTTTGAGAAAGTGAGGAATACAGGAAGAACCGAGAGAGGATAGCAATGGGGTAGGGGAAGTACAGGTAGTGGCAAGGTACTAAACAAGAGGAAGAAAGACACAATTGCGGGAATTGCGGGAGGGGAAGAATGAGGGAGGAAGTAAATGAGGGAGGAGAAGAAGGGGAAGGGAGAATTAGCGGAAATATTTCAAATATATTCCCAGATTGTTCCAAAACACTTTTTCCAAGAGAGGTCTTGCTGAGCCTTAATCTTGAACATTTCAATTTTCCAGACATGAATTTATCTATTGAAAACACTTGATTATACGCACGTATGTATGTATGTATGTGTATATATATATAAAAGAATTTTTTTTAAAGTTTTCTCCGACAATCTCCTTTAAATTGTTTTACTTCCAACTATTTCTAATCTTTCGCTTCTAGGAAACTTTTTTTTGTAGCGATACATTTTAAATAAATTTTAATCAATCATTGATTTTTCCTATTTACAATCATTTGATTAAATCTTCCATTTCTACAGATTTATTAGAATATTTCACTTCATACACCTTTCATTTCCTAAGAAGCTGATATTCATCTTTCATATTACAGCTTTATTTCAGTCCTTCACTTCCAATAACTTTATGAGATCATTTTGTTTTCACATAATAGATTTCGTGCGTAAAGAATTTAAGTCGCCCAAAAATAAAAAATTAAACGTTTTAAAATCTTTTAAAAGTTGGAATTAATTAGCCCAAATCTTTTAGGTATTTGGTTATCGCAAAACACTTTATCCCCAAAAACGGGGTCCAAGAATTTTTTTTCATGAGATTGCCTTTTGTGAACCTGAACTTGTCACTATCATTTTCAAATACCCTGTAAATAAGACCTCTGTTTCTTGACTTATCCCTTTTGAAGTCTTCACAATTCTGCAAGTCTCTGTACTACTTCAATTGTTCCTGATGTCAATCCTGTGTATCTTAAATATTTTAATCCTTAAAAAGGTATAATCTATCTATCAACATCTTATGTAATAGACTTTTTCTTCCTTACATTGGCGTAGTTATATTAATTTCAGTTTTTTTTTTCTTTTTTTTTTAGCGATTAATCTTTTCTCGAAAAAATTGCATTCTTAATCTGAGCACTTTCTTTTTTACTGAGAAATACTGATTCGTTCAGTTTTTCTCGACAGCAAGGAATATCGTCAATTTGAACACGGCATCCCCACAAACCGCTTTTTAAAACAATTTATTTTTCCGATCAGAAATCACTTTTTTCCTAATTTTTTTCCAGATCACGATATTCTTTTCATCGTGAACTCTTATTTTTTCAAGTAAATCTTTAAACTGGAAAAATGTTTCCCGAACATAAGACTAATTCCTAACTGTGCGTACTTAGCACTTCAACGCGGAAAGAAGTAAAACTTATTACGGCTGCAAATTAGTTACATAATTTTCTTGAAGGTAAATAGCCCATGCTTTCAACTAATACTCTTTCTCTCTCTCTCTCTCCAACAGTAAAACGCACAGAGCCCATAACTCAGTAAGAGCAAAACATAATTAACACAGCTTCCACCCGGACTAACCAAATCTGCAATAATTATCTAACGATTATAACTCTTTCCTCCTCTCTCTCTCTCTCTCTCTCTCTCTCTTCTCTCTCTCAGGTACACCCAGTCAGCTTTAAAACCAATTTCCACAAGTCACGACGACGTCTCAGACACAATTCACCTTCGCTTTCTCTTCGCATCAACACTTACGGGACTGTATCGGGTCCGGTGGACCGACTGCATTCAGCAAATGCCGCGGCAATGTATATCATCTACGCTCTCTCACCATGTATTTATGTATATAGATAATACACACACACAATATATATGCTTATATGTCACTAAGTAGCGCGTGACAATATATTTAGCCAAGGCCACAGGAAAAATAAAAGGAGTACCGAGCTCTTTCGTGCATTTCAACACATTTTCGAGGTACATTGTACCTCGAAAATGTGTTGAAATAGCACGAAAGCGTTAGGTATTCCTCCTTTTATTTTTCCTGTGGCCTTGGCTAAACAATATATGCATAAATATATAAATATATAAATATATAATATTATATATATATATATAAATATATATATTATATATATATACTATATACAGATATATACATACGTACATACTTGTATATCTGGATCAAGAAAATATGGGAAGTGATGAAAAATATGAATAAAGACAAATTCCACGGAGGAAAGAGTAACGACGGAGTATACTGCTGCAAGGCCTTTCGACTACTTGTCCTTTACTTTGCAGTACCCCGTCGTTTCAATCGTGGAATTTGCTTCATATATATATATATATATATATATATATATATAATATTAATATATTTATATATAATATATACACACACAACACACACACACACACACACATATCTATATATATATATATATATAATATATATATATATATATATATATAATTATGTACCAAGTGGTTACTCAAAAAGTGAGTGAAAAAGGGTCAAAAACCAGGGTAGACAAGGGCATGGGACGGGTTAACAGTTGTGTTTTTACAGTATTCTCATTACCCAAAACCGCCCTTCCCCTCCATCACCCGTCCCACCAAAAAGAAAAAAAAAAAAATAAAAAAAAAAAAAAGAAAAACAACTGAAAGACGGTCTTTCTACATGGAAAAAAACCATTATTAAATTTTCTATGGGTATAAATATGTATATATATAAATATATAAATATATACATATATATTATATATACACACAATATATAGTATATACCCTATATATATATAGAAGGATATATATATATATACACATCACATACATACACATATTATATATATATATATAGGATAGAGAATAGATATATTTATGGATTTTACAGAACGTGTCTAAAGCGCTCTGCCTCTGCTAGAATTATAACCTGGAATCTCTTGCTTGTAAGGGTCACAAGGCCAATACGTCATTTTTCCATACAACTGGGTTGCTGCAACGAAAGAAACAATAGTGTCTGCCATGCTAATCCTGAACTGAAGAATAAAGTCTCTCTCTCTCTCTCTCTCTCTCCTCTCTCTCTCTCTCTCTCTCTCTCTCTTTTAAACACACATATATACACACATGTAAGTGTAGGTGTGTGTATAGGCACCTATGTAATCACGAACATCGATTAATATCGCACTCACTCTATCTATACACGTGTGCGTCTGCTCTTCGCGCGAACGGGTGTGTGCAACAAACTCAAGTCTGCAAACAAGAGAAATGAAGAGACAAGAGAAACCAAAACCCGCAGGACAACTTCAACGACAACTGCCGAAGGTAATGATTAAGCATTCATCACCGAACACATAATGTGTCATCCACTCATCACGAAGACACCTTCGCGCGCACGCAGACAAACACACACATCTGCAGCAGAAACATTAGCTAAATTAACTACCACATCTGCAGATGCAACAGCAGCAGCAGCCAGTAAAGGTAGCAGAAGGCTCCCCTTCTCCCCAGTGCCCAAGCCATCCCTTCCCCTTCCCCAGGTAAACGACCGAAAGATAGAAGAGTTATATCGTCATTCTAATCTTGCATTTTGTTTGCCACATGTCAACGCAAGGTACATGATTCAAAGGGACGTTTACAATGGCCAGTTTCTCTCTTAGCAAGTTTTATATGGCTATAGAGCTGAACACCTCAGAAACCGTTCATTGTCCTCCATGCCCTCAAAGTCTTATTAATTCGCCAGCAACTTCTTCCCTTCTTTCTAAGGATGACATACATTCCCATCCTCTCCTTTCCTACCCAATGGAAATTTTCTATCGCTTTCTCTAACAAAACTCTTCCTCATGCAAAAGATATCTCTCTAACCAATGAAAATAAAATGCTTTCAAGCCGTAAAAAAAACTCTCAAACATGCTAACAAAATCCTCTATCATGCTTTCAAACTTCTCCAACCATCCAAAAATTAAAGAAAAACTTCGCCATACGCAAAAAAAATTAATAAAGAAAGAAAAAATTTGTCGTGTGAACAAACTCCTCCCTCTATCCATTTCCCAAAACCAAGCTCCACCTCCCTCTCCCCTAAAACAAACCCCTCCACTCCACCAGCGAAGTCTTCCCTCATAGGGAAATCAACTCCTTCTCTAAAAGAGAGAGAGAGAGAGAGAGAGAGAGAGAGAGAGAGAGAGAGAGAGAGAGGAAAAAACTAATTATGACGCCTTGTGAGAGATTCGGATTAGTTCATGCGCTACTTGCAAAACACATTATTAACAACTTAACTTTAAAGGTGCACACTTCTCCATTACTCGCTCTTCCTCCGCCTCCCATGCGGTGGAGACGGCCACCTCCCTCACCCACCCCCGAATCTTAAAAGATGACAGAACTTGGGAAATAGTAAAGAGAAAGAGAAATGAGGGGAATAGCAGCAAGAAGCTGTTTGAACAACAATACAGTAAGACCAAAGTGGATTTGATTTATATAGATTTTCGGCATTATGCCAAGCACTGGGGCAACTAAGGCCATTTAGCGCTGAAAATGAAATTGACAGTAAAAGGTTTGAAAGGTGTGACGGGAGGAAAACCTCAAAGCAGTTGCACTATGAAACAATTGTTAGGAGAAGGTTGAAAGTAAGATGGAAGAGAGTAAAAGGTGCAGTAAAAGGAATGAAAGGGGTTGCAGCTAGGGGCCGAAAGGACGCTGCAAAGAACCTTAAGTATTGCCTGCATTGCACCGAATGAGGTGCACTGACGGTGCTACCCCCCCCCCCCCCCCCCCCCCACCCCCACCTTACGGGGACGACCAAAGTGGAATGAATAGACTTGTCAAACAGTTTGGGGAAATCAATCAATCGGCGTGAAGATAAAATACAAAACTAATGAGGACGAGAAAAATAAGTGATCTTAGAAGAGTGTCTTATTGTTAAAGAATACATGATTAAAGTAATTAATCGGAAATATATAAACATGCCAAAGAAAAGATACTAAAACTAAAGCAAAGAATAATTGAAATTAAGCAAGCGAGTGAAATAAAATTTACAAGATTGGGAAAAGCCAGAAAATATCTGGAAACCAATATTGACGGACAAAACCACATTGGAAACATAAAAACAATTTCAGCAGAGTAACAGCCAATTTAAAAATGAAACAAACTGTGAATAAAACAATTTAAAAGGAAAATGTTTTATGGAAATAAAAATGAAAACAAAATCACGTAGAGTAAAATACAAGAGAGTTGAACAATGTGTAATAATATAAATTAACATTAAAAAGGAAGAAAAAAATCAAGTACCGTGCCTAAAGAACCCAATGAGAGCCAAAGGAACCAATTTACACATCCTAATCTCTATAACAAACTCGTCCCCCCCCCTTCACCCTTAGAGCTTACCCCTCCCCCTCCACCCATCCCCCAATGAATCCTCATCCAGTAATAGCCTTCGGTAAGAACATAAGTCCTCTGTCTTTACCGTCAACTAAATCGGGGGGAAGGCGGTGACACAAGACCTGAATTACCGTCACTGAAGATGTCTTTTAAAGGCTTTGGATGTGACAGTCCTTGTATGTCGCCCATGTATGTTTAGGCCTGGTACAAAAAAAAAAAAAAATTGGAAATGGGGGAAGAGGGCGGCGGTCAGGGTAGCAAAGCTCTCTTCTAAAGGAAAAGGGAAACTGTAATGAAATCATTCAGTCTGAGAAAATAAATGTCGTGTTTTGGATTAGGTACACACACACAGAAGGGAAAGTGCCTTGATGAGGGTGAAAAAAAAAGGGAGGGGGGGGGGGATGATTCATACTTGAAAACAAAAAATTGTTAAGGATTCATTTTGTGTAAACAGTTGGGAGAAACATATTTTCGGGTTAAAGTTCATGCCAAAATAAATTCCGTTCTGATGAAGAAAAGAAAACAAAAAAGTTCGCAAAGAAAACTACTACTTTCTTAAACAGAGAGCATTCAAAGTGAACTGCGTCTTTTACCAGAAAAGGCAAGTGTTGGAAAATAAATTACCGTTACTCCTTTTCCACGAGGCGGCTGATGAGAAAGCTTCTGGGAAGGAGAGAATCATGAACAAGGCAGAAACTCCTCGACTGAAATTACCAATGAATTTATGTCTCCAAAAACTTACAAACTAGGCTTAACTACTTTAAAATTCAACAGATGACTTGATGGACTGTAACCGGCTCTCTGGCAGACAGGGGCCATATGAATTCATGAGCTTTGAATAATATCTTCAATTTAAAAACAAATTCAGACGCACAACAAATCACTGGTTTACAAAGAAATTGAGGCAAGCACAAAAATACCCGTTTTTACCTAATTTGAGGGTGCTGAATTCAAATTTGAAATCCGTTTTTACTCATCACCTCTAGTTATCTATCCTGTTTTATCTGTTATAAGCTACTGCAACTCTTGAAATGTGCACATATATTCTCTGTTTATACTAAAATGAGACTATTTAAAAGCCAGAAAACTAGAGGTGATAGAGCAGAACTATTTATAAATTTGAATTCAGCACATCCAAATTAGCAAAAAAAACACCTATCCCCATTCTTGCCTTAGACCAAATTTTTTTTTTTGTAATCCAGTGAATTATTGATAGTATTCTTTGTACCACTTTTCAAACAATGCCCAGTCGGCACAAACTTGAAGACTTACATTTAATTGTCAAAAAACCATCAAACTCCAAAAATTATACATAGCTAGAAAATTGAACGACTGCATTCAACTCTGGTCATACGATGAATTCTGAACAATTGGAATAAACGTTGGTCATAAGTCGAACTTGAACAATAGGAATAAACTCCGGCCAAAGGTTGAAATTTGAACAACTGAAATAAACGTTGGTCATACGTTGAAATTTGAAAAAGGGAATCAGCTTTGGTCATAGGCTGAAATTTGAGAAAAGGGAATCAAATTTGGTCATAGGTTGCATAAAATTTGGTCATAGGTTGAAATTTGAAAAATGGGAATAAAATTTTGTCATAGGTTAAAATTTGATAAACTGGTAATTAACTTTGGTCATAGGTTGAAATTTGAAAAATGGGAATCAACTTTGGTCATAGGTTGAAATTTAAAAAATGGAAATCAACTTTGGTCAGAGGCTAAAATTTGAACAACTGGAATCGCCTTTGGTCATAGGCTGAAATTTGAAAAATGGGAATCATCTTTATAAATACAGATATCCACACCTCAGACTAAACGTTCACAGCTTAGAAAGGGATTCACTGTACTACACTAACTGCAGCACTGGCTTTTCTATACTCCCCCCTCTACAGCTCTGATAGACGCTTCATAAAAACAGATCTACCTATAAAAACGAATTTCAAAACTCGGCAAACAGTTTGTCAATGTGACGCAGTTATGGGTTGATTAGATTTTCCTTCCAAGGCAAAAAGTTTTGTAAAGTTCAGGAAAATAAATGGAATAAACAAAAATAACAGGAAACAGATTGCAGGACGGCTCTGGGAAAAAAGGCTAAAAGTTATATCAGACATCTGAGTGACGGAACGACAAATCCCTCGCCAAGGAAGCCACTGAGTTTTGACTAATCGAGTTACGCTTCGCTCCCGGTCTTTTCAAAACAGCCTCTACCATTTGAAAAAAAACAGCAAGCAAATTCGGAAAAACGTTTACCTTTCAAAGGCGATGGTCTACAAAATCATGGAAAACAAGGTCCAATTACATAAAAATTTGTCGTTAACCAAAACTACTGTCGAAAATGACTGATCAAGCAATGTTGTTTTTAATATAAGTTATGAAGACCAAGGAATACAATGATGAATGATTACTTAATAGACTTGAAAATCAGGACACCCCATAACAAATACACCAAAAAACAGCCTTGAAAATGATAAGAAGAGAAATCGATGGTGATTGAAAAGTAACTTCTTATTTTAAAATACTTATAATAATTTATATTTTGTAAAATTTTTCTCCAGTTTTTCAAGTATGTTGTTTTTTGTCCAGATGGATAATTTTGTTTGATATTTGGAAGTCCTACTCTGCAGAAGCGTGCCCCAGCTGGCGGCACATTACAAAGTTTGGAGATCCGTTGTTCAAGTGCAAAATATAGTGGAGGACCATTGAAGGAAGACGCGCTCAAGTTGACGCAAGGACGATCAACAATTATCATGCAAAACTCATGGCTACAGGATCTGTCACTGACACTCGAAGAAGAGGTCACCCTTCCAATTCCAGTGACCCGGAGGATGGCTCTTTAGTGGTCGGCATGAGAGGCCAGACTTAACACCCTGAAACACAGGAATTTTAGGGTAGGATATTTATGACATATTTATTAGAATGAAAATGTAAAAAAACAAATACTGTGCACGTTAAACAGTACAGAAAAAATATTTCTAATAAAATATAGCGTATTTATTTAAATTTTCGCTGGTGAAACAATGCTCTATTTGACTGCAGATTTTAGCACACCGCGAGTAAGCTGAAGGTCGGATTACGCCTGGTTTCTTTAGATTTGGTTAAGGGAGCAAGTCTGCTCTACCAAACCAACGACTCTGGAAGAACCTGAAGGGTGAATACGAGAAGTTATGTCTTCCATCTCACAATGGTGCCTAATAAAATCACTTGATGCGGTTCCCGAGCGGCTTGGAAAGAAATTATTTCTGAGAATTCCAAATTAGGAAGTTACTTTTCAATCACCCTGTGCTATATAGTTCGAAAGTGGCCAAGGTAAAACTTGTATTAAAAAGACGGTAACGAAAACATTTTCTTAAGTACTTCCGCCATCTAAAACATAAGACCAAGAATATATTATTTACAAAAACCTTCTCGAAATGAAAAAGCCATAAATATTCTTCAAACCTACTGAAAACTAGCAGACCAAAACTATTCGCTTCAACTACTTTTACTAACACTAATCTATAAAATGGGCCGAAACAAAACGCGGTTTTCGAAACCGAGCTGACCAGAAAAAAGTTTGGCAATGAATAATTAGTCTGCAGCGCCAACCCTTCAAAAATAATATAAGGGTTCAACATGATTCTCCGAGGCATTACTTTGATTCAGTGATAAGAGATGGAACTACGCACATACAACCATGCAAGTAACAAACGCCCACAAACACCCACACTAAAATGCCCCTAACATTATGAACACAAAGTACAAACAAACATACTCATAAAAAACCTTATTGAGGATAAAATTATAAAATACACATACCAAAAAGCCGGTCATGTACATTTCAAAATTTAGGAAAAATATATATAATGTAATCACATGCATTTTTCATAAATTAGAAAATTTAATTATTTTGAAAGGCAGGGGCTGGGGCAGGGCTGAGGGAAAATAAATGGACAACCCAGTACCATTAACCAGCCCAGACTCGAAGGCACCGATAAATGTTTTCGGACACTCAAAAATAACTAAAAAAAAAAAAATATAAAAACCTTAAACAACGCAATACATGCATGGGAAAACAGGTGATGGAGTAGAGAAAAAAATAGTTTTCGGCGTTAGTGCTGAAACACATTATGATACAGCCGGTTACTCTAAAAAATATTGATGTAGAGGTAGCTGGCTGCAGTTTTTCAGCTGGGAGCCAATAAACATATACTAATGGAAAGCAATTTCCTGCATTGCGCAAAAAAAAAGGTGTTTTAATAACCAAACACATTTATTACAGGAGGCGATGGAATTTAATTTCTGCTTCAATGAGCCAATTAACTGTTTCAGTCGGGGGCTTATCAAAGAAAAAAGTAAAAAATGGAATGCCACATTTTAAAATCACCCTCACCTGGTTATTGACTCTGTTGGCGACACTTGGCCTCTAGGGCCTCGCTGTGACCCACTGAGACCTACTGTCATACTCACAAACAAAGGAGTTCACCAGCCTAAGGCATCAGACATTTGTTTGTGTTCACCCGTTCAAGTAATGGCCAATCCCAAAGAGATACACTTGGCTACCGACAGTGTAGCAGTTTAACGATGTCACCAGATATACAGATACTTGAGACACATTTGCGCTATAAAACCTCAGGTAGAAACCTGCTACTTAACGCCTTCCACAGTTGGCTTTCTTTTTTTCCTCTCGTTTGTTTAGAGAGAGAGAGAGAGAGAGAGAGAGAGAGAGAGAAGAGAGAGAGAGAGAATATGCTTATTTTTTAAATACCTTTGTCGACAGATCACATAAACAGGTTTTTCACGCAGCACAATACACACACACAGTATATATATATCTATATGATTATATATCTATCTATATATATTTATATTATAATTATATATATAATATTATATATATATATATAGTATATACATATATATATTATATATATTATATCTATATATATATATTATATATATATAATATATATATATATATATATAATATATATATGTTCTATATATATATATATATAGATATATATAAGATTATATATATCATATATATAGATAATATATATATGTATATATATATATATATATAGATATAATAATATATATATATAAATTATATATAAATATATAATATATAATAATAATTAAATAAAATATAATAAATAATAAATATAAATAATCTATAATATATAAATAATTATATATATATAATATATATATATATATTATTCTATATATATATATATATATATATATATATATATAGACATAGAGAGAGAGAGAGAGCGAGAGAGAGAGAGAGAAGAGGAGAGAGAGAGAAGAGAGAGAGAGAGAGAGAGGTAAGTTTTCCAAAACATTAACCAAGAGGCCCTTCGGTCAGGGTACCACAGAAACAAACGCAGCCACACCTGCCCTGACGTCAATCCTAGTGGAAGCCTATCAAATCTTTTTTTTTTTTTTTCTTTTTATCCGGATCCAAGCCTATTACAAGCTCTGAGCTGCTTCAGAATGCGGTGTACTACGTAAGGTTCACTTAAACTCGACCACGATGACAGAAAATACTTTTTTTTCTTTATTTGCACTTGATGGAAAGTATAGGTTTTTGTTCTCGCACTTGACGGAAAATATTCGTTTTTGACTGGTTCGTTTGACAGAAAATTCTGCTTTTTTTTTTTTTACACCCTCTTCGATAAAAACTCGTGTTTGATACTTGATAAAAAAAAAATGCTGGTCTTTGTCACTGTCACGCCATGAAAAATATTAACTTTTGACATTTCTACTTACGGAAATTACTTGTTTTTTACGCACTTATGATAGAAAACATTGTCTTTTGGCCTCAAGTGTGTGGAAAATATTAGTTTATGATAACTTCAATTGATGAAAAATCCAGTTTTTTACGTTTTTTTTTTTTTTAATTACAAAACGTTGCTTTTCTTTTACGGTTGTAGCCACTGGCTTGAAGGCTAGACTTATTATAACCAACTGCCGAAGGCAACAGAGAGAGAGAGAGAGAGAGAGAGAGAGAGAGAGAGAGAGAGAGAGAGAGAGCATTTGCATGCAACCACGCCACTAAAATATTCCTTCTTCAACTCCGCTTACGATGATGATCAAACAGTGAGGAAGCGGAGGAGGTGGTTGTGGAGAGAGAGAGAGAGAGAGAGAGAGAGAGAGAGAGAGAGAGAGAGAGAGAGAGAGAGAGAGAGAGAGAGAGAGAGAGATTTTTCTTGCGCTACTCTAAAGTTTCGGGAGCAGTTCCCCTTTAAGAGGGCCATGAGAATAAAAAGGAGCCGGCAGTGGAATGCAAGTAACTGTCCATGAAAAAAGATACAACATTCATGGAAAGTGGTCTCTCTCTCTCTCTCTCTCTCTCGTTCTTCTTATTTCAATTACCTAACCTAACTGCACTGAAAGTAAAGTACAGAAAACCCTATCTCTATCTCTCTCTCTTAATTAAATTACAGATTTAAGTTCACTGAAATTAATGAAATTAGAAAGCAACTCTCGATTTCTCTTACTTTAAATACTCAATTCTACTTCGCTGAAAGATATACAAAGAAACTCTCTCTCTCTCTCTCTCTCTCTCTCTCTCTCTCTCTCTCTCTCTCTCTCTCTCTCTCTCTCCATTCGATAACTCAATTTATGCATGTAAATGTAGGCAAAATGAATTCTGTCCATCAACTCTATTAATATAATGTGTCAGTTTAACTACAGTGAAATTAATGCAAATTAAAATTCCACTCATCTCTCTCTCTCTCTCTCTCTCTCTCTCTCTCTCTCTCTCTCTCTCTCTCTCTCTCTCTCTCACGACCGGACGACCGGCGTTCGAATCTCCAAGCAGAACGAGGAGGGACAGAAGCCCACGTGCCCTCGTCACCAGTTGTGCCTCTGATGACCTAAGCAGAAAATTAAGTGACCTAAGCAGAAAATGAAGTAGTGTACCTAGTTGCCGGGCAACTGTCGTAGGTTGAAGCTTAGGGTGGAAGGAGAGAAACAGAACTGGAGATGTATCAGATATCTGAAAATGGAATTTGCGGATGCGGATATCAATTCTTTTTACATTTGCGGATGCTGATGAGGATATCAATCTTTTACATTTGTGGATGCGGATGCAGATGTGGAAATTTGATGACCATACCCTCGCGAATGGGGTTACTTTGTAAATCTGAATAATTTAGTTAGATTTAATTGTTATAGACGATTTTCAGCCAAATTATTCAAAAGTATGTCACCTCATAATATTTGATGTACTAATTCAAAGTAGAAACACAAGTGATACTCATGTATGTGTGTGTGTATATTTTTCATATGAACGTAAAAACAGTAACAGCAATACACGAACGATTCAGTTGTCTTAGCACAAGGTTAGTTCATGCTTATTGCATGAAGAGGGTAACAAAACGTTTCCTAAAAAATGCAATACCTGCCTTTATGATTACAAATGCTGTAAATGACATGACATAAAAGATATATGCTTTAAAACAAATATGCTACAACATACCTACTTTAAAGTCTATGCCGCTGTAAATGACATGACATTAAAGATATATGCTTTAAAACAAATATGCTACAACAGAGCTACTTATAAAGTATATGCCTACTGTATGAAGTGTATACTTTTGTATTATGTATTCTCTGTATAATAAAACGAAAGAGCCAAATTTGGAAAAAAAAAATCTACTTTGAGCTACAATGTGCGGGTATGAATTATTGAACACTGAGCACGGGGGAGATATCTTCATATCCGCAATCTCATACTGCGGATGCAGATGCGGATGTTGCTCGCAATGCTAATGTGGATGCGGATGTTGAGAAATTGTGGTAATGCAGATACAGATTAAAAAAAAAAATGCAGATAATCCGCGATGCGGATGTGGATATCCGATACATGTCTAATATATATTGATTGGAAATTCTCTCTCTCTCTCTCTCTCTCTCTCTCTCTCTCTCTCTCTCTCTCTGGCCTCATGGTCAAGGGTAGTGCACTCAGCTCGCAAACTGAGAGGCCAGCGTTCAATCCCCGAACGGGAAGAGGAGGAAAGACACAAGTGAGTTCCATAATATCCAGAGAGTCGTTGTAAACCTAGATATGAATTACATACAATACACACGTGGGTTACTGCAGCGTTCGAGAGAGAGAGAGAGAGAGAGAGAGAGAGAGAGAGAGAATCTGACTGTGAACTGCCACTGCTCTTCACCCCAGATCCCAGGCTCGTTTCCCGCCCCAATAAATTCCATGACTTCTATTTACCTACTCACAAATGTATCTAAATTAAAATTTCATTCTTAATTTACTACACGATCAATCTGAGCTTATACTATATAATAAGATTACTATCACAATAACGCTTGTTAGCCATATGAGAATGCAAAAGAAATATCTGCCGCAAAGTGCCACAAAGTGTGTTCTCTTGATGCACCTTAATATTTCTTTGTGGTGCAATTGTAAACATGCAAATGTATGATATAATATATATTATATATATATATATATATATCATATATAATATATAATATATATATATATATATTTGTTTGTTTGTTTTATATGAAGCCTAATTCAGTAAACCGCAAGACCACCCTAAAGATGAAGTCGGAAGAGCCTAAGGCCAAATACTCAACTTGCCACACCCAGCGGCAAAACTCAGGGTAATAACTTATATAGAATCTCTTTTGAGAGAGAGAGAGAGAGAGAGAGAGAGAGAGAGAGAGAGAGAGAGAGAGAGAGAGAGAGAGAGAGGGTGGACAGCATTTATTAGAATCGAAGACATTAATAGCAACGGTTGGCAAAAGTTTGTTTTTATATTGCAAAATATCTGATGGTGACATTACAATTCAATTGCTTGCTTCTGAGAGTTCTACAAGTTAAGTGTTTTTAAATTATGTAAAATTTAATCTGAGTACCTTTAAAATCAATTTTGAGACGTGGCCTTCTCCCCCCCTCTCTCTCGTTAATGTCTCTCTCTCTCTCGAAAGCTTTTATCTTTTGTGACCATTCTCTCTCTCTCTCTCATGTTGCGTTCTATTTCTTCAGGGCCTTCTCTATCAGTGGAAGCTGAAGGCAGCAAGCAATGGAAATTTACGAGAAAAAAAAATCCCAGACGGAAATTACCAATTAAAATGACAAACTAACAAACGAATGAACTAACTACCAACTCAACCAAATAAAAAACGCACAAAATAATAATATACATATGACGCAAATATAGAATATGTCAGCCAGGGTCACCCAGACGAATGGTGGCGGCATAAAAATCAACCAGTTTGCCTCCGTGCCACGGTCGAGTAATGTTTGTGCATTCGTCTGCGACATCATCACAAACAAGGCAAAATGTTTTAATCTGCTTTGCATTTGCGCCTTTCAAATAAAAAGCTGAAAATGGTGCTTGGAGCATGAAAAAAGTGGAAAATAATTATAAAGTTAATTTCATACGTTGAAAAATATTTTAATTAAATAACGAAGATAATTCTGTAAAGTGAGGCACGAAGAGTCATAATTACTATTTATATTATAAGATGTATGGTGTATATGATATGTATTTATAATATATATTTTGTATATATATAATATATATTCTGATAAACTTAAAAAAACATAATTGAGCCAGCAAGAAAATGATACCAAACAAATGAAGAGCTCTTGTCCCTTCAGCAGATCAGCAAATTATACTCAGAACAACAATTTTGGCAATATTTGAACTGTCAAGAAATAGTACTTTCATTAACAGACAACAAAATGGCATTGCTCAAACAAAGCTATTTAAGCACTTCTATAATCATCGTAAGAAAATACACAATAGATTGATTATACATATTATTTTAGGAGCGGGAGAAAATTTTATTATTAAAAACAATGCCTATTTATGTGCGAAAAAGGAGGAAAATTCCCATATTTATAACTGTTTTTGTAAAGTGCTGTATACCATACAACGAAACTATTATTTCTACAAAACAACCTTCATTTTCTTAAGAAATGGACAACTCGCTGGAAAACCCAACTCATCATGTTAAAAGAGCCTTCACATTTCCACAAGGAAAACTTCACGAAACATAACACGATGCAAAAAGGATATTCCAAACCTCGTATAATCGCTTTAAGGACAGGCAGTAGTGGCTTACCCCCCGCTGACCTATATATTCGACGCCACAGTACATGCATTTCTCCCAACGACCAATGCGACTCTTACCGCGCACCCATAAAGAGGAAATGTCTAGAGAGAGAGAGAGAGAGAGAGAGAGAGAGATTTCCCTGACACCGAACTCTATAATCCTTCCCTAATAGGTCAATATATCTCCGAAAAAACAAATCTAAGCGGTCATTAAAACAATAACCTTGTAGTTGGTGTAGTGGCGTCAGTGCACCTCATGCGGTGCGCTGTAGGTATTACTTAAGGTTCTTTGCAGCGCGCCATCGGCCACTAGATGACCCCTTTTGTTCCTTTTACTGTACCTCCGTTCATATTCTCTTCTTCCATCTTACTTTCCATCCTCTCCTTACAATTCAGTCATAGTGTAACTGCTTTGAGGTTTTCCTCCTGTCACACCTTTCCAACTTTTACTGTCAATTTCCGTTTCAGCGCTGAATGACCTCATAGGTCCCAGTACGTACCCTTTGGCCTAAATTCTAAATTAATTTAAATTCAAATATAAGAAAATTCCTCATATTCAAACGTATTCCAAATGAACTCTTTCTCTTATGTATACATCTTGTCCTGGAGGGGAGGTTGAAATCTCATTATGCCCTCTTTTGGCCAAAGCATTGATCTGTGTACAGTGGCAGTTAATAGACTGTGGCTGATCCGATGTCAAGGGTAAAAGACATGAAGCTAGTAACCACATTCAAAAGTTAACTTGATAAAAGGAAGGTCGTACACGTACGTACACATATATACATATACATATATGTGTATGATATATATATATACTTTATTTATTTATTTAAATAATTATATATATACATACATACATATAAATATATATATATATATATATATATATATATATATATATATATATAATATATATATATACACACACACACACACACACATATATATATATACTATATATATATATATATATATATATATATATATATTATAGTACATATATATATATTAGCTTCTTCATAAAATAACAACTACAGAATAAATATTGTCATAAACATATTAATAAATTATGCAGAATCCTACACATACATTTTTATAACTAGACGTACACATAAACATTTACACAAAAAAATATATACAAAAACTTATGCTGCAATAAAACAAGAGTCCATTCCTCTCATGAAACATCCATCATTCAGTTAAATAACATCACCACTCGAGTCTTCGGTGACACGAGCCTGAAGTGGTATAAAAGCATAACGATCTACGTTGATGCAAACAGTCAAATAACTCTTTCTAAAAGCAAGACTGCAACTCCACGCTGCAGCAGTAGGAACTGCAGCAGAGAGAGAGAGAGAGAGAGAGAGAGAGAGAGAGAGAGAGAGAGAGAGAGAGAGAGAGAGAGAGAGAGAGAGATTATTACTGCGTGGTACGTGTGTATCACCCTGGACAAAATTACCTTGTGTATTGTCCACACCGTTGACCGAAGTTCCCTACACCACCATTTTTGACAGTATATGAAATATATATGTTATATATATATATATATATATATATATAATATCCTATATATATATATATAGATATATATATATATATCTTTATATCATATAGAGAGAGAGAGAGAGAGAGAGAGAACTTTGTTAGGTTATATGACTTATATAACATTCTTATATATATCTATACATATATGCATAAGTACTACACACACACATATATTTTTACATATTTGCATCATATCATACATTAAATATACAGTATATAATTTTTGTTTTTACAACTTTTGTTTTTTAGAAAAAAATTTGACAATTATAGTAAAACGAGTAATAGGTGGCCGATCGTTGCATATGCTAATCAAATGGAATTTCAGCTACAAAAAGGTCACTGACACTGAGCCATCCTTTTATTTGGACAGAATAACCGTCAAGAAGTTCATCGACTCATTAATTCTCCATTTACAGAAGCGTTGGAAAATGCCTGATCCTGACACAGTAGAAAATAACGAAATACACATATATGCCATTAACCAAAACACAGACACACAAACGCACACACACACACAGTGTAAATCGCTGACACAGAAACCAAAAACACCAAAAAACCAATACCCTGAAAAAAGGCCAAATCGTCGGCGAGTTCCAAACATGAAAAGTGTTGGCAAGGTGGCACATGCAATCCTACAGTACACTCATCGTAAAATCAACCTGGAATCAACTCATTTGTGACCCTGAATGGTACTACATATCTTGAATCACTGGCAACGGTACAACTCGTGCTTTGGCCCTGAAAGCTATGTTGTGCAACTCACGTACTTTAATAATGATTAGCAGACAACTTTGCATTCGGGCCGTAACCATAACAGACGGAACCTTTTAGGGTACATGAACAAAGCCTAGCGGTTGGGAGGCGCGACACACCTGTCAGAGGTCCCGAGTTTGAATCCCAAGCGAGCAGTAACGTTTTAGGCTATAAAAACACCGGCCAGAAGTACCTGGTTCAGTTCAGAAGAGAGCTGCAAAGATTTGGTCTTATTCGGAGAATCGGGTACCGGTAGTTATGTCGAATTTAGTGGAATGGTGGACCCAGACTGAAGAGAATAAAGCTAGGAACTTCATTCCAAGGACTTCCCCAGATTAAAAAAAGATTAAAAACCCGGAGCAACGGCCTCTATGGAATAAAGTACATAATAATAAAAATGATTATACAGACACATATATGTCTATAAAAATCTGTATAACCCTTTACCTTCTGTTACTTCCGGATAAACACCATATTCTTTGGAAGCTTGAATTTCAAGTCATTGGCCAATGGGCTTGTTCCATACGACTAGGGTTATCCTTCGGAAATATATATATATATATATATATATATATATATATATATATATATGTATATATATATGTATATATATATATATATAATACAATATATATATATATATATATATATATATATATATATATATATATATATATATATATAAGAAAGAAAGAGACAGAGAGAGAGACAGAGAGAGAGAGAGAGAGAGAAGGGGGGGGGGACATAACCATCTAAATTGTACTAATTCACCAGATTGAAAGGCAAGGCAACATAAGAACACAGAAAACAATAAATAATAACGGTATATATCAGTTCAGTATACGATAAGGTTGTTACCTCGTGCATTTCCGCATCGATGACCTTTGGCGTTACGATGGCCGTTTGACATCAACAGATCAATGACCCATCTGGTGCATTTCGACGCGAGGCGCCCCCCAAGACTTTGAAAAGTGAGGGGAAAGTCATATTACTGGCTTCTCCTGTCGCGCAGTTTTCACACGCAGCAAGACGTGCTTCTGTTATCTATGAAAGGTCAAAGGTTCAAAGGTCGTTAAAGAGTAGCAGAGGTAAGGGATAGGTCATCGGGCTTGTGCACAGTGTCCTAGAGACCCAGCATTCATATGCATGATCAACACCCAATCGAAAGCTCTTCCCCACCTACGTGAAAACTAAGAGAGCGAGGCAATGGCTCCTGACGACCCGACAACCAGAACAATATGGATCCCTAAAACAACCCATCCCTACCTAACAGGGACAGTCAGGTCACCTGCCAGTGACAATCTATTAAGCACTTTAGCACGAGTTGAAATCTTGACCAAAGCAATGCAATATCGTTGACTACTTCACTAAGCAGCTGTGCAGTGACTAAAGATGATTTTACGACTCAAAACGGTTGGAAAAATGATGGAAAATTTACATAAATGCCAACAAATTGTTGAACAATGAATCAAGATGTATAAGTACAGATCCACAAAAAAAAATCGACACATAAAGGAAGACTCATAAAATTCAGAAATGATATATATAATATATATATAATATATGATATCTATATATATATATATATATATATATTATATATATATAATATATATATATATAATATATATAAACCCACAATTGAAGTAGGAAAGTTAAGGAAACCACAACATATAGACTCAGAATAATAAAAATAAAGGAAGACATTGATAAAGACTCAACACAGCGAAAATTTAAGAAATACAAAGACAAGGTTCCTTATAAACCGTCGAAAATTTTATTTGTGGTGCTACTTTCGTCGTTCCTAATATATCCAAGAGACATGAAAAATTTTCATGGTTATTGTACGGATATCAACCGGAACATAAGTATTATTATGAAATTGTCATTCCCTAACAATTTATGATTGACGTCAATGCGGTGGGTGACCAGATAATACACTGGTTTTTACTTTAATCCCAAATATAGATAATGCATTTAAATCCTTTAACTTACATAAAGGACTTTAAAAATTACATAAATTTAAACACATTTACAAGAAAAAACTTCGTGTAAACGAAACATCTATGATCAATATGGCACGACCCAATAACATATATGTTAAACGAGAAAGAGAGAGAGAGAGAGAGAGAGAGAGAGAGAGAGAGAGCCCATCACTTTATAAAGTGGCTTGCTCCTTGTGAGACCGCACCCTTCAACTTTAGTTCCTTTCAGATGTCTTTGCTGGAGGAGGAGGAGGAGGAGGAGGAGGAGGAGAGGAGGAGGAGGAGGAGGAGGAGGAGGAGGAGGCAGGAGGAGGAGGAGGAGGAGGAGACAAAACTTCTCCGGAAACTTAGGTTATTTATCTCCTTTTGTTTGTCGTAGATTTCGTCGGAGAAGAGAGAGAAATGAGGGAGGAAGGAACATTACTATCGTGATTCGCTACTGCGAATTTTTGCTGGTCTGGAAATGAGTTTATTATTATTATTATTATTATTATTATTATTATTATTATTATTATTATTATTATTATTATTTGAAGTAACAGCATTTGCATACTCATTATAGTTAATAAAAAAATAATTAATTACAATGTTAATTACTAAGTTATGTGATAACGATCGGAGAGGAATAAAAATCTGATTAAAATTATGACATTCATAATAGTAACAACATTTATATTAGAAACAGAAGTTGTTCACGCATTAAAACTAATAACTATCGCAATAATGAGTAATTTAACAGACTATCATAGTTACAGTACTATCTGCTAACTACATCAAATGGAGACAGTAATAACACCCGCAGCCATATGATTAATGACAGACTCACTAACAATTAATAGCAACGGAGATAAAGGTACTTTCCTGAGTAGATTTTGTCTGTTTCAGCAAAACAGTACACACTTCTTTATGGCAACAAACAACTATGTATATGAGCGCGTATATTATATATATATATATTATATATATATCTATATAATATATATATATATATATATATATATAATATATATGCATGCAAATATACTTCTTCCTACGCCGTAATAATAATAATAATAATAATAATAATAATAATAATAATAATAATAATAATAAATCGTCCAGTGTAAATCAAATGAAGGAATTCCTCAAGCTACGCTCGCACCATTAATGACAACACCAAATAATTCTACATCAATGAGGATATTTAACAAATAATTCACAAAGGGCAAAATGAATATTCATGCTACATTATTGGCGACCCGTTGACAAAAGTACATTTTACCTTTTAACATTTCAAAAACCCTTTTATCTTCAATCAGCAGAGCTATATATGTAATGTTTCACGCTCTATCCCGTGAAATAATACGTTTAACGCAATTACTATTATTATTATTATTATACTTTCACATACGGCAATTACATTTTGGAAGAGAACATAGCATATGAAGAATATCAGTGAATGTAATTGACGAATTATAAAATATTACTAATTGAAATGATAAAAAAACTGCATATGTTGAAGACCCAAAATAAAAATAAATCAACAAACAAAAGAAGAGAAAGAGAGCTTGAATGTACTCTCAAAGGACGAGAATTCATATTCAGAGCGCGTAGCAAAACCGAAGGTTATCGAACTTTGGCTGTATGGGTCCACTCCGGTGGTAAGGCATCCTGCACGACCAATATATGCATGATGCATGCGAGATATATATATATATATATATATATATATATATATATATATATATAACTTTATTATATATACGCACCTCACTTGTTGGCCGAGTCGATAATGTCACTGAAGTCCTTGATTTCTCCTCTGATTTCCGCTGGTTCGAACCCATTCAGAACCCACGAGAGGACGAAATTATTATCACCTAAAAAATTCCCCTTCGGTTAACATATATAACATATATATATATATATATATATATATATATATATATATATATATATATATATATATATATATATATATATATATATATATATATATATATATATTAATTGTGTACATGAATGTATGATGTGAGCATATGTTCTAATTTACAATAACAACACACATATATATAAGTTCACAAAGTAAACCTTTCGTAAGATACGTATCAACCGAAATATATTCCACCCTAAATATATTCCACGCAAACTTTCACTCATAATTTAACAAGTTCCATTGAACCTCGCATAAAACAAATGTTTTACTTTGTGATGCTGTCCTTCTACGAACCTTATATAATTCAACACTGCAGTTCGTGAAATCTTCCGAGAGAGAGAGAGAGAGAGAGAGAGAGAGAGAGAGAGAGAGAGATTCCGCACGAACTATTCTTCCCAAAGCGCGACCAGCCCATTCAGGTGGCGTTCATAGGCAATTAGACGCATGAAATTTAATGCGGAGTCCAGACAGCTATTCCGGACCATCAGCAATCACGATAATTGCCTGCAATATCCAGCCAATTAAATATCCGAAGACCTCTACGAAATAGGTAGAAGATGAAGACGCAGAAGAAAGGAGAAAATCTCTAGAAGAAAGGAAGGAAGAGGAAGAAATAGACGAAGAGGAATAAAAAGAAAGTCTCTAGAAAATAGGTAGAAGATGAAGACGCAGAAGAAAGGAAGGAAGAGGAAGAAATAGACGAAAAGTAAGAAAAAGAAAATTTCTATAAAATAGGTACAAGATGAAGACGCAGAAGAGGAAAGGAAGGAAGAGGAAGAAATAGACGAAGAGAAATAAAAAGAAAGTTTCTATAAAATAGAAGATGAAGAAGCAAAGAGGAAAGGAAGGAAGAGGAAGAAATAGACGAAGAATAATAAAAAGAAATCTCTAGAAAATAGTAGAGATGAAGACGCAGAAGAAGAGAGGAAGAGGAAGAGGAGGAAATTGACGAAGAGTAATAAAAAAAAGTCTAGAAAATAGGAAGAAGATGGAGGTGGAGAAGAAAGGGAGAGGAAGAAATAGACGAAGAGTAATGAAAAAAAGAGAGGATAAGTAGAAGAGAAAAAAAAGGAGGTAAGAAATAAAAGTGGCATTGATAATGGAAGGAGTGGAAGGTAGATGAGGAGGAGGAGGACTAGCAGGGGTGAGAGAAAAGGAGAAGAATAATCAAAGTAGAGAGAAAGTAGAATAACCCAAAGCGAGCGAACATGAAAAGAAGGAAGGAAAGGAATAGGATGAAGAGAGGAAGTACAGCACAAAGGAAGAACAGAGAAGTACACCGTATGAAGGAAAATAAAAAGCGAATGAGAGGAAAAATTAAATCAGAAATACTTATATCACTCATATGAGGAGAGAGAGAGAGAGAGAGAGAGAGAGAGAGAGAGAGAGAGAGAGAGAGAGAATCCTTTTTCAATAAGACGATCATTATCAGTCACAGGATTTTCTTTTGTGTAACGCTACTTGTTACTGTAATTCTCTCATGCGATAAGGGCATATACCTTGCGGGGATTAATGCCCAAAAAATGTTAACGATGGCGCTAAGGAACCATTAAGAACAAAAACTATACTCTAAAGGAAATAACCATTAAGACACCAAAAGAAATATATCTATCCACACACAAACTCACGCACACAATATATATATATATATATATATATATATATATATATATATATATATATATATATATATACACATATACATATATATATATATATATATATATATATAATACACATATACATACATATATATATAATATATATATATCATATATATATATATATATATATATATATACACATATACATACATACTATATATATATATATATATATATATATATATATATATATATATATATATATATATATATATATATATATATATATATTACACCACGCAACGCTTTAATGTATGCATAAGCTGCAAGTACTGAACTTGCAATTACTGTTAGCTTTAAGTGTGATGCAACAGTTTTGGGCAATTTCATATATATATTTTTTTCTGCCACTTGCGATATGGATCAGTCAACGAGGGCCTCTCACAGTTTGTAATGGTAGATATTTACTGACGTTTCAACGTGTTCGAGTTTTTAGCTTTTCCTTAAGATTTATATATTATTATAAATCAAATTATTATAACTATTTTAATCTTAATAACAGTGCTTTGGTCGACATTTCTATAAAATTTCAAAGGAAAAACAGATGACAATCCATTTCAAAGGACCACGTTCGTATACAATAACATTAATGAACAAAAATTCCGCTTATCTTAATAGTTATCCAGAAATGTTCTGTTCATCAACGGCGGTCCAGGGACTGTGATGTTCAAGGAACTGTTCGTTAGAAAATAACTCAAACCTTAAATAAGGAAAGAGGTGACAGAGGTTCTTTCTCACAATATAAGTAAAGATATCATATCGATACTTGCCACTCCTTTCCCGGGAGTGACATTTCAAGTTCGTTCATAACAAATTTTGAAGGAAAATATGCTGCGTGTCGAGCCCTTGCCCTTGCGGGGCAACTTGCCCCGTGCAGTACTACTATTTCCCCCTCCCCCCAGATGAGGAGGGGCCGGGGGGAACGGATACAAAGGGTAGGCAGATGAAAGAATAAATTCAGCGTGTGTCACCTTTACTCTGGAAACACATTGGTGGACGTAGAAGCCTCTTCTAGAGAATCACCAACTCCCTTGACCCCTAAATGTATGGAGTGAAGTAATAATTCCCCTCCCCCCCCTCAAAAAAAAGGGGGGAGGGGAAATAAAGTGAAGGAACAGGGAAGGATAGATGGACTGGGTGCTGAGAAGGGAGGGGGAAGGTATAGGTTAGGTAAGGGATGGGGGCTTTTTGTTTTCCTAATGGTCATCACGGCAGGAAATTTAAGCCTGCCCATCTCCACAAGAAACGCCCTCGATATCACAGCTGTCTCTCTCTCTCTCTCTCTCTCTCTCTCTCCTTTCCCCACGGCCGGAAGCTCTGTCTCCTATGCCCTCTCTACGCCGTAATCTCCCAACCAAGCGACCCCCTACCTCACCCCCTTAAAAAAAACTGGGCCACATATTCTGGATCTTCCTTTCCCGAAAATTCCCTACTATCAAACCCTACATCCTACCTTGGTCAGGGGAAAAATTTAGGGTCTTCGGTGCAATATAAAACTAAGCTTCCAAGCCTTGCCCCCCCACCCCAAGGCACAGAAAGAAAACTAATGAATAAAGAACCTAAACAAAGTATAGTTAAATACATTCGAACCAGGGAAAAGAGAAGTGAAAATAACAAATAAGAAAAAAAAAACACAGAAACACATATACGGAAAGCTACGTTCAAACCAGGGTAAAGAGAAGTATAAATAGAAAAGGAATAAAAAGTAGTGACAGCAGCAAAGTATGGAAAAACACAATCCAACCAGGGCATAGAGGAATAACAACAGCATTAAAAGCGAATACAATAACACTCCTGCCGTAAACAAAGATGCAATTTACAGTCAAACTATTTTTCCCGAGAGTAATCGCATTCCAGAAATAGAAAAAGTTATAGGCTAAACGATCACAATCTTTCTCTGCCTCTCCCCCTCTCTCTCTCTCTCTATTTCAACCGACTGTGCTTTTATATGTATATTTGTGTCGGTGTGCATATTTACACACAGGACAATTATTTTCTAGAATTCGTTGCAAAGCTGCAAATAGAATTTTTGCGAAATCAATCAAGTACTGTGGCCCTCTGACTCGGAATAGAGATGGACTTATTTCTATTCCGTTTTCGAGGCAAAAAAAAGCGAAAAAGAGAAAAGAAAAAGTATCCAATACTTGTAAATATATTACTTAGAAAGTTAAAAAGAAATGAAAAAGTATCCATTACTTGTAAATATATTACTTAGAAAGTTAAACAGAAATGAAAAAGTATCTATTACTTGTAAATATATTACTTAGAAAGTTAAACAGAAATGAAAAAGTATCCATTACTCGTAAATATATTACTTAGAAAGTTAAAAAGAAAATAAAAAGTATCCAATACTTGTAAATATATTACTTAGAAAGTTAATGTTTTATTACGAAAGCACAGGCCAGACAAACGATACCGTGAGACTTCTGTGTTGTTTGTAATCAAGTTTCAAAGTTGCTACAGAGCAGAACAGGCAGAGGACAGGTCACTATGCTGTCGCACAATGTCCTTTACACTGGAACATCCTCATATAGGACCAGTGCCCAAGACCCCTCGCCATGCTCGCGTGACCTGGGGAAGCAAGTGCCATTACTGCCACCCATTTCCCCATCAAATGCCCCATACCTATTTCACGGGAGAGAAAAGTTGTGGGCCGGTGGAAATGCTTCATTCTCTGAGAGGGACTTTTGAACACGAGACCAATGCACTGGAAAGTCGTCGACAAATTCCACTGAAAACCAAGACCCTGTATATGTCAGTTGCTGTCCCGTTTAGTTCAAAGGCGAGTTCTTCCTCCCCTCATAGGGCCTCGTTATAGCTGACAAGTCACCATTCCCAAACTAAAGTCTGTGGAAAAGTACCACAGATTGGAAGATTACGTGACTGTTTCTTTCCCTCTATGGCCAGGCTTTGGAATTACTTTCCTATTTCCATTTTCCCGAAATCTTACCATTTTCAACCCTACAAGAAACAGGTCCTCACCTTCCACAGGGGCCAAGAATACTCTTCCTCTCTCTTTCCAAAAAGATATGGGCTGGATAAGGGCATTTCTGTTTCCCTTTTCTACACCGAGCCTACAGCAGGATAATTTCACCTTTTTTTCCTATACGGTCTGGGCCTTCTCTCTCTCTCTCTCTCTCTCTCTCTCTCTCTCTCTCTCTCTCTCTCTCTCTCTCTCTCAGGGCCCCATAAGGGCATCCCATTCCTCTCCCACCGAGCATTGCATGGAAAAATTACGCATGGGAAAATCTTCAGAAACCATCTAACAGTAACTCTGATTTTCATCGACCTTGCCCATATTGCGTCATAGAAGGGGACTGAAATGAATATATATATATATATATATATATATATATATATATATATATATATATATATATATATATATATATATATATCATATATATATATATATATTATATATATAAAGAGAGAGAGAGAGAGAGAGAGAGAGAGGAGAGAGAGCGAGAGAGAGAGAGGCAAGCAAGGATGTGAAAAGAGAAGGAAATGGAGAGGGAATCAATCTGAAAGAGGACGACTTCCGATTAAAGGAGCAAGAGGAGGACGACAAATGAGAGGGAAAAGAGACTAAAAAATTGGAGAAGGAACAGGCAAGAGAAGAGAGATTTTTCTCCTGTCGTCAGCCAAAGACTCGCGCCAAAAATCTTTCTCTCTCCATTTCTGGTTGGTCCAACAGCCATGAAATGTGATCCTTGCTCAATAAGGCAAATCAAGCAGAGATCCAAAAGTTTTCGGATCTCTCTCTCTCTCTCTCTCTCTCGTAAAACTTCGAACCCTTTGAAAGCAACCGAGGGTAGCGGTCCATACCAGCTCCATTTGCCGGCCCGACCAACCCAATCGTCTCCCGGTTTTCAATTGTACGTGAAAAAACTTGAAAATTTCGCGTCTCTTGTTGGGTAGCCAGAGTCCGGAGGTTCACACAGTCTACCTGTTCCACTTCACCTAATCACACTTGTGGCAAGGACCAGTGCTGGCAATAACATACCAAATAGTTTGAAAAGTACAGTTTTATCATTACTCGGGAAAAGCAATTCTTTGGAAATTACCCAAATTCACTCGTGTTTGTGTTCAACAATTACATTTTGTGTTTCTACAGTACAAATGAAAGTACAAGTTACATTCTAATGAATCACGGAAGTATGAGGCTTTTATCACAACATTTTGTATAATAAAAACTTGATTTTTTAATATGTAACCTAATAACACTCAATTTTTTTAAATACCTAACATAAAACTTATTTTCTAAATACGTAAATTGTTAAAAGTAATGGAATACACCTCGATCATTTATCAACTTTTCTATCTCATATTTCATCCACGTGTCTCTTAAGAGAATTCAAATAATTCAAATAATAAATCACCTTCGCCGTAAATATTCTACCCTATTTTCACACTCATTTTGCAGCTGGAAAAAAAAGAGGAAAAAAATGTCATGATCCTACATATTATTTTGAAGAGAAATAACTATAACCCGAAAAAAAAATCTTATTCTTAAAAATGAATCAGCCAACTCATTCATTTTGCACGTGAATGTGCACGGGAGAGCGTGCGTTGAGCATCCATGCAAGACTCTTCCCTTGCTGGGACTGAACGGAAAAAAAAAAAAATATCTACCTAGTTTCCGCTCACAGCAAGTCGTTGTTCAACCGTGTTATTCATTTTCTTTCTTTTTATTTTGAACAAGGTAAAAAAAATTGGAGCATGAAAAAAAGAGGGGGGGGGGGTCTGTATGGAGGAAAGAAGGTACGCACGTGCGTAAGAGCGGGAGCACTCAGACAATATATATATATATATATATATATATATATATATATATATATATATATATATATATATATATATATATATATATATATATATATATATGTGTGTGTGTGTGTGTGTGTGTGTGTGTGTGTGTGTGTGTATTATACATGTATGTATGTATGTATATAATATATATATATCTATATATATATATATATATATATATATATATATATATATATTAGGTGTAAAAAGTGTCACAACTACACATAATAAAATTATACGGGAATACAGAAATGACGAACCAGCATCAGTAACATTAACATTCACAAGAGAGAGAAGAGGCGAGAGAGAAGGAGCGAGAGAGAGGAGAAGAGAGAGGAGAGAAGACGGAGGAAGAGAGAGAGGAGAGCGCCCAACAACGTAATTTAAATTAAAAAATTTTCAGTAATAAGCATAAAACATAAGTTTTCGTAAAAAGAAAAAGGCTAGACCATTACTCTGCCGTCGTAACACCTATTAACAGGTATCGAGGTACTTCGAGCGTTAATGGTTTTATTTATGCATCTATTCAAATTTCATGGCATAACTCTTAGGGCTAATGAGGAACCCCACTGAAAGGGTCCATCTGACATTGATTAAACGCTTAGTACACTTACAACTCACCACAATGGAAGTGGAGTCTAGCTACCACCACGCGCCATATTTACCTAAAAAAAAAAGGAAAAAAAAAAGAACTAGGTCAGTTGAATACGAGTATAAATAGCTCAGTCTAGTGTGAATTCATATCATGCTTCGCTGGATTAAAATGACAACACGACAGCATGGTCAATAAAATCGTCAAAAATATATATGCTCAAAATCAGTGAAATATTTGTGTTTAAACAATTTGCCAGTAAGTTTAGGATAAGGCAAAATATATGCCACACAAAAGTCATACACCCTCAAACCGACATAAAACGCGTTCAAAACGTGAGACATGAGTAAAAACCACTC
Organism: Macrobrachium nipponense; assembly: GCF_015104395.2. Lineage (NCBI taxonomy): Eukaryota > Metazoa > Arthropoda > Malacostraca > Decapoda > Palaemonidae > Macrobrachium > Macrobrachium nipponense. The sequence goes on from NC_061104.1 coordinate 26,681,816, forward strand.
ATATATATATATATATATATATATATATATATATATATATATATATAGAGAGAGAGAGAGAGAGAGAGAGAGAGAGAGAGAGAGAGAGAGAGAGCAGAGAGAGAGAGAGAGATAAAACACAATATCCTCTAGTTTTGTGTTCCTTCCCAACTTGAAATTTGGCCTTGACTGAGAGAGAGAGGAGAGAGAGAGAGAGAGAGAGAGAGAGAGAGAGAGAGAGAGAGCAAAACAAACCCATCCCTCATTATGGTATCTAATTAGGGAAGTCCGAAATCATCTCCAGTCAGTCATTTGTCATCCGAGAAAACACCGCAAATTCATCATCATCAGATCACCATCATCATCATCAATGCCACTATCATCACATCATCATCATCCTCTCCGGGAAACTACGAAAATAGAATAAAATAAAAAAAAGAAGGAAAGATGATACTACATCAGCTCACATAAGAAATGTGAGGAAATCCTTGCAACAGGCGAGTAAAGAATTTCGAAAGAAACGATGAATGATTTCATAATATACTTGAATTGTCCTTCAATGAATACTCTAAAAATGACAGCAATATCAAAGAGGGTCAAGACGGCAAGTCCCAACACAAGAGACGTTACGTATCATCCCGAACCTCGGGTCAAGGTATACTGGACGACCGCAAACCTAAACTGTGATGTTCGTCACAAGTAGGCTATCCTTGTCACACGTAACATATGATATTATATATATATATATATAATTTATATATATATATATATATATATATATATATATATATATGAATCACGAAATTTTGGAAACATGATAAATCCATAAGATAAAAGTATAAGCCACGAAGGAAAGAATAAACAACCCCTGGACTTTTCTGCAAGGCAAGATGGACCCGTAGAGTCGAAAGATCTTGCAGAACTCCGTTCGTTTTTATTTTTTCCTTTCGTGGCTTATACCTTTATACATACGTATGCATGGTCCATACAATATATATATATATATATATAATATATATATATATATAACATACTATATAATGATATATATATATACCTGTACACATGTTGAATACGCACACACAAATATATATTGTATATTTTTGTTTATCTTTATCCATTTAGTATATATATTTTAAACAGATAGATAGTATAATAAGCAGATAAAAGTTTTTCGAGTTCGACACCATTTGCTCTTCTGATACTAGTAAATACAGAAATTTGATCCATAAGTAATAAAGTTATATCATTATTAACTTTTCTACTTACGGACCAAACTTCTTCGCCCACCTCCCCTATCTCCTTCACCTGGGATGGATAGATAATTCACTTTTTCTTAAAGAAACATTTCTCCTCTAAGGATGGACGGGGAAAAACTGCTTCTAGTAAACGGGGAAAAAAGTTTTTAAAAGTTTTTAAAAGTATTATGAATTATTCAAAATATGCGATAACATCCTAAAAACTATGGAGCACATACTATCATTATTGATAAGTGTAAAATCCAGGCAACCTCGGTAGGAAAAACCGTAATGTCGCAAAGGTACAGGGGATTGCAGTTAAAGAAAAGAAACAGGAAAAGCAAAACAGTTCCCTTCACAAAAACCCAGAAAGGCCAGACAGGCGATGTATGGTTAACAGAGACAAGAGAATGAAAAAATAACTTAAAAAAACTAAATCTACATAATACAAATTATTTTGTGGATCCGTTGAACACTGAACTCTTTTAATAGTAACGGTTTCAAATACCTATCTCAAAAGAATTTTTCTTGACCGGGGTGGTTCGGAAAATTCCTATCAAGACAGACTAGAACTGGCCACTTGAACGATATAAGGATAGGAAATTAATTAAGAGTGGAATTAACTGAGACTCGTTCAAGAACCTGGTGGTTTGCGGCTCTGGTAAGTATAGGCATGCCTCGATCCTCGAATGGTTGTAATTAATACCTGTCACACTGATATTGTAAGAAAAGTTTGTGTTAGAGCAATAAGCCTGGCCAAGAATCAAGACTCTTTCCCTCTCTAGATTTAGGGCTCTAGATTTAGGGGTACTCTGTTAATACCTACACTGTGACTCTGTTGACTTAAAGCAGTGAAATTTGAACTTGGTAATGAGGTGGCTGTGACTGTTTACAATTAAGAGGGAGGTAAAATCGACTTTTGCCCTTTTGGCCAGTTCTCTGCAATTCTCTGTTTGTGCACTGGGTGGCGCGCGCGGCGCGCACACACGCACACACGACACACCACACACAACACACAAACATATATATATATATATTAATATATATAATATTATATATATATATATATCATATATATATAAATAAGACCATAATATATATATTATATATAGATATTCCTTTCATAGTGGGAAGTTTTCGTAACATCGTTAAGTGGAAAAAGATCATACAATCAACTTTGGTTTGGGGGGAAAAAGGAAAAAAAAGTAGTTTATTTATTCTTAAATAATGCACTGGCAAATGTGGACGGCTCTCTAAGTCTTGGATTTCTATAAAAATACAAAAGTTTTTTTTAAGAAAGAATATAAGAATTTATCAATCAATTCGAAAGTAAATATGCAAAAACCTATGGAATTTTGACGGAGAGTAAGCTGACATGGATGAGAATTTGTTAAAGGGATCGAGAACGTACCCACACCTTCTAAGGTTTGAATATTTGGTTTGCAATCGTTGAATGGTTCGTTTGCACTGGCCCCTCTAGCAATATATTATTAAATTTAAATTTCTTCCATTCATGAATCAGTCCTGTGAAATTGGGTACTAAGAACATAAAAGGACGAATCTATGGTGTCAACCCATTGAAACCATAAACATTTTCCACTTTCCTAGTGGAAGAAATATTGGTGACCATATAAACCCCGTGTCAAAGTTGATTATGACGTTTGAAATACATAATACGCACACACCCAAATACATACATAACATATATATATATACATACATATAATATATATTATATATATAAATATCATATATATATTATAATTATATATACTATATATAAAAACATATAGGTGTATATGCAAATAAAAATTATATGTTCATAAATACTATGTATGATAAGTAAGTTATATACATATCTAATGCATAAACACAATTTGAATGGTTTGTTTGTGTATTTGTTTCTGTTGATGCGTGTTTGGGTCTGGGCAACCTCGGGCAACCTTCTTGGGCAAACAAGCCGTTAATCACTTTAAATTGAAATAAACAGAAACCGAGCACATTCGGACAATTCTGAACCACAGTAAGTTTCGCATTCACCAGGTCATCAAATCATATTATTCGAGTTCTAGACAGGTAATTAGGCGACTCTTCTTCTGACTAATGGATCGAAATTTTGAATTTGTAGTTTGGCGGATTCATATCTGCTCGTCAGTAAAAGTCTCTAAAAGATCAAATTATTTATAATACAAGCGAAGATTTCTTTGGCAGAATATAATTTTCTCTCAGTGAGGCTTAGAGAAAAGACTGAAATTCTTGTAGTGCAAAAAAATGAAACCCTTCTACGACTACCATTGTCTATATTAAATAAGGCTTTAACCAATTAATCAATTATTAATGGCACTTGAAAATTGCCCGCCTTTAGCGGCTTCAATAAGTTATCTTTGTTTTATTAATGAATCTAAGTAAAAAGTCGAGTTAGTATATAATTTGGTGAATCATTTTT
>NC_061104.1:26690478-26705478 GCF_015104395.2 Macrobrachium nipponense
ATATATATATATATATATATTATTATATACAAAACATATATATATATATATATATATATATATATATATATATATATATATATATATATATATAGATCATAGTATTTTTATGATTTGGGTTTAGGCCGCATATACTTTTGCGTCTTAAAACTACTTCCTCAAAAAGGCCACGAAAAGCCTCTAGCACTGCACTGGTTTGAATATCTATTTCAAAACCAGACGCAACTCTTCCCACTTCCACCCACACAATTAGGAAGGATAGCCTTAAAAAAAGGGGGGATAAGAAAAATATAACTTGAGTAAGTACGAACCCAGTTGGCCAAACAATCGCACAAGAGACCACTAAACCATAAAGACATGCGTAATTCGGCATAAGGCAAAAACTCAATGTACGAAAACCCGAAATAAGTAAATAAATAAATATAAATAAATAATTAAAAAATATATAAAAATAAATTAATAAAAATAAAATACAGTAACACAATAGAAAGTTCACCTTACCAAAACAATTGTTGTTTTAGACTCTCGTTCGAGAAAAAACTCTGTAAGCATGCTTTATAAATAGCCTGTAATCAAAACATAATACTTAATCTCTCTCTCTCTCAATAATAATAAAAATTCATTTTCTCTTACTGACGCAGACAATATCAAGAGATGAATTCTCTCACACTTTCTGTAACACTTTAATACAACCGCAGGAGTAGAACTCTCTCTCTCTCTCTCTCTAGGCAGATATCTTTTGGGACACGCTGTCACCGATCTACAATGGCCATCCCTCACTCCTTTTCCCCAGACATAAAGAAACCATAGCAGAGTAAGAACCATACTATATAATTCGTCTTACTCTTGAAAATGGTGCTGTATTTTCATTTTAATGCGGCTACAATAAATATACACATACAGAAAGACGCAGCGCTTGTGAGACTACATGCGTACATTTATATGTAAGGGAATGTGTCTGTGTAAATATACAAATAAAAGAATCGATGTGTATTAATATATGGTCGGGTTTTCTGCGAGTCATCTTATGGTGTGGTTGCTGGACCACTCCCTACCATAGCAATACTTGGATGGTGACCTAAGTACTGATTTTCCACACACACACACACACACACACACACACACACACAACACACACATATATATATATATATATATATATATATATATATATATATATATATATATATATATATATATACATGAGAGAGAGAGGAGAGAGAGGAGAGTAGAGAGAGAGAGAGAGAGAGAGAGAGGTACTTTGCTTCCCGTGGCGTTGGAGTCGAGATGAAGATGATATGTATATATACCGGTAAAGGAAGCGCGTGCGCGCTGTGACGTAATGTAGAACAAACAAAACTCTCGCAGCTGCAAGAGTAATGATATTCAATTCTCCAGCGTAAACATTCATGTCCATTATCCTCATCATCCTTCTCTCTCGGCAAGAAATAACTTGCTCTTGGAACCCCAATATACGAGTACTCAAGTTAAGTAGACAAGAGTGTACGAAATGGGAAAAGGACGCTTGTACGTGTACAAACACACACACGCATGCAACGAATATAAATGCAAACACTTATATTTTCACTAATGGCAGCCAAATAATTTGCTTCACTGACTTGATCAATTAAGTGTTAAAACAACCTGGGTTGTCCATGCTTGGCATACATGAATGGCTCGAGGAATAACATTTCATAAAACCGCAGTAACTAATAATAAAACGAATGGCGTCGAAACCATAAAGTGGTGTTACACCACCCACCCCGATGATATAAAAATAAGTCATAAAACCTTTAAATAACATGACCGCAATTCACGTGCAACTATAAATACCTTTATCCCTCAAGAGTACAGCTGACAATAGGCACTAAATGAAGTCAACAAACAAGCGGGCGTGAGCGCTTACGCACAAACATCCATTCCCTTACCATCAACACTGAGCTTCGGCAAACATTTGAGACTCTAGATGCGGCTACAAACACACGAGGCGCGCACGCCCGCACAAACATCCATAGTCACGCACGTACCTAGACCCTCGATAACGGCACGACGGTCAGGCTGCCTTTGGGGCGGCTGAACACTCTCCCTTTCGCCTATCTTTCGGTCATTTCAGTCGGGCCTGGACTAGATACAGTCGTGGGTGTCCGCCCGTCAATGGGGCCTCAGAATTACAAATAATAATAATTACAAATAATAATAATAATAATAATAATAATGGCAAAGTAAATCTACAGTAATCTGTCTGTTTGATTTTATTATTCATATATTTTAAATAACAAAATCAAACAGACATATTACTGTGGATTTACTTTCCCATTTCATTGATTCATGTGATTATCAGATTTCTTTGAATAATAATAATAATAATAATAATAATAATAATAATAATAATAATAATAATAATAATAATAATAATAAATATGGTAGGTGGCTGTCCTTCCATACGTCCTCAGAATAAACATAAATTATAACAATACAGTAAATAAATAAATAAATAAATAAACATGCATTAATCCCCATATCTTTTGACTGACTGATGGAAAGGCTCATCCTAAACATACACACAGACACTCCCTGACGTGCACAAAAACCTTTAATAAATATATACCACGCACACATACACACACGGAAACAACTTATATCACATGCCTCTTCATTACCGAAAGAATAACATTAGTTCAATCACAACCATATACAATTCACACATTCGCATTATTACTGAAATCATCATCAACTTCTTTGTCTTCACCTTTGCCCATTAGTATATGAGGGCGATGTTTCCTGTCAGCCTTGTCCATCTTCCTCTGCCCAATGTATTTTTGCTGAAATAGGCAGTTCGATCTTTCCCTTGCATTAAAAACACACGAGCGCCCACCTTCATTGACTGCTAGTGAGTTGCACACATCATACTGCACTACAAACACGGAGAATCAGCTTTCCCTCCTGAAGGCGGAAAGGCGAATTTATTGCCTTCCCATATGGCCTCATAAATAGTGACTCATATTTCCCATCATACTCGTGAAGGACAAGCAAAAACACGCACATTTCCCTTCTCATTTTTCCATAACAGTATTCCCTTCTGACCCCAACACACACACACTCACACACAAGACACAAACATACACACACTCAAACTATCTTTCCCTCCCAACAAGCGGCTTAAAAGGAACTCTAAAAGGTAACACTTCACCTAAAGTAAACCAGCAAAACATAGAGAGGCCCAATTTGAAATGCAAAATAAGACACCCTCCCACCCCGACCTAAGCCCCCCCCAAAAACCTTTTCCTCTTCCCGTAGAAGTAAGCTCAAACTCACCTTACTTTGCCCACCCCCTTCCCCCCCAAAAAAACCCCCAACCTTCAAACTTCGACGGAACAATTTATGTCGAATGAAAAACAAACCTGGAGTTTTACCTAAGATTAAACCAACTTCAACTTTATAAATAACTGAGCTTAAGGGAGAGAATATACATATTTGAATATGAAGGAGAATTATTATGAATGTTAACCTGTCTGGCAGAATATACTGTAAAATAAATAGACTTTTTGGATGCTTCTTCCTAGTTAGGAATCTTACCTCCTAAAATATCTAAGCTTGGATGAAGTTTGTCAAGAAAATACTGAAAAATTGATTTTTAATGTGTTATATAATATAAAACTCATACGTATTAGATTTTTTATGAATGTTTTAAAAGCTAATTAAGGAAAAAAATATTTCTTAGTAATGTATGTTAAAAAGTTTGTTTGTTTGTTTGTATGGTGTTTTTACGTTGCATGAAACCAGTGGTTATTCAGCAACGGTACCAACGGCTTTACGTGACTTCCGAACCACGTCAAGAGTAAACTTCTATCACCAGAAATACACATCTCTCACCCCTCAGTGGAATGTTCGAATGTTAGCAGCGTGATAGGCTTCAACGAGGTAATACCCTCCGGGGAAAATACTTTTCAAAGCATAAGGAAGATTGACATAAGAAAAAATTTTCCTTTATTGAGCGCTGAAGAGAAGCACTAGGAACTATTCATCTCTACAATGAAAAATCACTGCAGTGACAGATTAACGATATAATTGTAAAAACTGAAAATAAAATAAAATCGTAATAACTAACAATACTGTTAAAACAAAAACCTACGGTCACAAAGCTATAGCTTATCCGTACCGTACATTTCATTCAGCGGTTTGACAGACAACACTCACGTTTATGGAATGTTAATTTCCGGCTTTTTCATTATTTGCATCATACCCAAAGCATTATAGATACCTTCAGTACGGTATTTTACACAAAGCATCGCAGATACCTTCAGACCTAGATAGTACAAAAAGCATCACAAATACCTCCACTCTGGTATTTATACATAAAGCATCCAGATAACTTCAGACCTATGTTACACACAAAGCATCACAGACACCTTCATGCTTATACGGAATTCTAAAAATAAAAAAAATCTATTTAAAAAGAACGGGAGGGGAATATCTGAACAGATTCCTGACATTCCTTTTTTATTATTTACCTACACGCATGGTGTTCCAAGTCTAATATAGATAAGCGTACGTAGTCCGTAAAAAGTCAAGGTATAGCTTTTATATATATATATATATATATATATATTATATTATATATTATATTTAATTATAATAATATATAAATATATATATATAATATATTACCTTTTTTATATATATATATATATAGATATATATATATTATATATATTAATATATATATAATATTATATATTTATACATATAATATACATACATACATAACAACAATACATACATAATATATTATATATATATATATAATATATATTAATATATAATATATATATATATATATATATATATATATATAGCCTAACCGATTACTAATACACGGCATGTGGGCTGGTACCGTTCAAGTTCAATCTAATCAAATCAACACATTATCTTTCCCTTTGTGACGCAATTTTATAGTATAAATCAACTCAAATCTCTCTCTCTCTCTCTCTCTCTCTCTCTCTCTCTCTTCTCCTCTCTCTCTCCTCTCTCTCGTTGGTAAAAAGGAGGGAAGCTGATCCCTAAATCTCTCTCGTTTTGCAAAAAAGAAAAAGATGGTGAGTCTTTAACGTTTCAGAAATGAGAGAGAGAGAGAGAGAGAGAGAGAGAGAGAGAGAGAGAGAGAGAGAGAGAGAGAGAGAGAGAGAGAGAGACTGTATACCTTCGTCATTTCGATGGAAATGATCCGGAAGGGCACACCTGAGAGGGGTGGGGTGGGATGGGAGGTGAAGGGAGCAAGTACATTTCAACGCACTCAGTAATAGTTCAGAAACTGTTAAAGGCTTTCCCCCTATTTTTTTTTCTTTTTTTTACCTAGAGAAACTTAAAAAAAAAAAAAAAAAAAAAAAAAAAAATAAAAAAAAAAAAAAACTTTGACAGCGAATTACTATTGCCAAAGTTTCACCGAAACCCATCGAATTTCTCAAGAACGCTCAATACAAAAAATGAGCCACTTGGAAACTTGCTGCACACACACACACACACACACACACACACACACACACACACACACAGAATCTTAATGACGGATGAGGAATACCTTCGCTGAAGCTGTATGTTAAGAAGTTATACGTCTTGGCGGAGCTCTGATCAATCATGCCTATCTCTCTCTCTCTCTCTCTCTCTCTCTCTCTCTCAATTCTCTCTCTACCTCTTCCCTTTCCCCTCACCCACTCCTCTCTCTCTCCTCTCTCTCTCTCTCTCTCTCTCTCTCTACATCTATCTGCAACTTAAGAATTGGAATACCAACCTGGAATCTAATTCAATGCTCAAGTCAACACAAGCATATTGGATTTTTCAGTGAACCACCGTGTAGTATTCCTTTCCTTGCCCGGGCATGGAGGATTGAACACACTATAATGGGCATTAAATTAGTAAAATGCAACAAGACACACAGAGAAGGCAAAACAACTATTAATAACTAAAACTGCAATATCCCTGATGACACAATGAATCCGTTCGATATAACCTTATGTATTCTTCTTCCTAGTGCCAATGGTAAATATGATAGTGAAAGCATTAGTCTTTTTATCGGAAAAATATTACCTTTTCTATTTTTTATATCTTCAGTAAGCGAATAAAATGGCTGAAACCGCGAGACCCTTAACGAATGAATGCTAAGTAATACAATAAGGACAGAGAGAGAGAGAGAGAGAGAGAGAGAGAGAGAGAGAGAGCATTCTTCGTAAAATCCGAACTAAATGGTTAGACGAAAGTTCAGTCCGACGATCTGCCCAATTCCGGAGCCACTACAAAGCCAAAAGAAACCCGATCAAGAGGCCCCTTGGAAGGAGACACTTCAAGGGGAGACTTTGAAACAATAGCAAGAGGAGGAGGTGGAGAAGAAATGAAGAGGGAGGGGAGAGGGGAGACAGAGGAGGAGGGGGAAGGGAAGGGACGGGGTAGCAGACAGAAGCAGGAAGTAGAGGGTAAAGGAGAAGGAAGACCACCGATCTCACTTATATCAAACTCACGAAGGAGGCGGCGACGGTGTTGGAGAAAGAGGTGAAGAAAGCGGAGGAGAGGGGGGAGGGGGGTTGAAGGGTGACAAAGAGGCTCCTCTGACAACTCTCTCTCTCTCTCTCTCTCCTCATTATGGCTTTCAAGTCTGGGTATCCACCTCCTCTATCATTCCTCCTCCTACACCTCCACCTCCCCATCCACCCATTACTAACCCCTCCACCCAAAACCACCCTCTCCTCCTCTTCTTCTCCCCCCTCCTCCTCCTCCTCCTCCTACCTCATCGAGGAGACATGGAAAACGTGGAGTCGAAGGCAGAAATATGGCCTCGTTTCCTAAAACACAAACAAAATTATGGCGACTCGACCGATTATCCTTATGCGAATAACGTCTAGGATGACTCCGGAGAAGTAGAGGAGGTGAAGGTGGAAGAAGGAGAAAAAATAAAAGAAAGGGAGGAGAACTATCAATATTTCAATAACAACATTATATTAATAATAATAAAATCTCAAGGAGGAACAGTCAGGAAGAAAGACGAGAGGTGACGGAAAGAATGATGCAGAAAGTAGAAAAAGTTCAGGATGAAACGAGTATAAAGCGAAATAAAAGAATTAATGGGAGAAGGAGGCGATGAATGGGGGATGAATACTTCCTCACTATCGAGCGAGGTGGATGAGGAGAAGACGACACCGACCTCTTCTCTACTACCCTACGACGACCATCACAACGGCCATCATTCACTCCCGAAATGTTATTGGAGATTGAAGGCCGGCAACAACGAATCTCTGGGCAGCAACACTGCCCATGAACCGTAACTCGGGCGAAAAGTTATTCTGAAACATTACCTGAATCTCTTCCCTAATTCGGTAACTTAAAAAAACTGAAATAGGGCACGACAGCGACACATGGTATGTCTGGGTAGAGTGGCAGCGGTTCAAAGTGAGACGCGGTTGGCGATAGAGTTATCTAATTCACAAAAGTAAGAATAAACCAAGATAAAATTAGAGGGCTAACAGATTGGTAAGAAGACCAAAAGCATAAACCTGTCTCATAGACGTTAAAGGTGTCGCAGTTCGCAAGATTTCACAATGTAGGAAACTGGAAGATTAAGAAATAACAGGTAACAAGCAGCGAAAGATACTGAGACGGGCATTAATGATAAAATGTGGGTCATGTGTAATAAAGGAAGATGTCACACAGCGCTGGACTTAAGACATAGTCATCCGAAAACGAAAGCTAAGAAATGAACTTATAAGAGCTGTAGGTCTAAATAACAAAGGTTTTTGGCGCGAAAGAAACACGATGACCATATGATTCCAACTCATATAAGAAAACAATGGGGAACGCAAGGGCGACTTTCAGCAAGGTATATAACTAACTAAAATAAAATGGCAGAAAGATCAACCTATAAATTCATGAAGGGGTCAGTTCAACGTCCGGCAAAAAATCTGCCAATAGCCTGGAAATAAGAAGTCACGTCTTCCGGGTCTCAACAAGACTTTCGGGATGAGGTTGTTGGCTCTATGCCTCTCCTAACTTTAGAGGCGACCAACACATCTGCCTAACTGCCAAGTACATAATACGCTGCTTTGGTCAACAGAGGCACTAAGAGTTTTAATGCAACAGGCTTATTCTCTCTCTCTCTCTCTCTATCTCTCTCTCTCTCTCTCTCTCTCTCTCTAATATATATATATATATATATATATATATATATATATATATATATATATATATATATATATATATAATATTAAACGTATATATATCTCCCATTTATGTGCATATATAATCTTACAAAACGAACACTACTACAATTATCATTATTGTTAGCCTCATCGATGAATTAAAATGACCAGCCTTCATCAATAATTCGCTTACTCAACGGGAAATGAAAAGACGAGAAGGCAAGAAATTTTCATCGTCTTTTCTTAGCCAGATTTCTGAATCGAAAAATCCTACTCGTCCTTTTCTCCCCAAAAATGAAAAAGAAAAAACCGACTAAAAGAACTTGGTGGCATTGTCTCCGTCACGAAATGGGTGTCCATCGACCTTCACCTAAGGGGTCTCTTGTACTCCTGAGAGAGAGAGAGAGAGAGAGAGAGAGAGAGAGAGAGAGAGAGAGAGAGAGAGAGAGAATCGACCTTATACAGACCATGTTACACAGATTTTTGTACCAAACGCAGGCGCAATTATAAATCAGCTATTGAAGTAATAAATAGAAAATACAAAAAGAAATAAGAAACCTGAAATGTTGACTGTACTCTGAGGTAACGGTATAAACTATTGTCTTCAATCACTGAAACAAAAGAAAAAACTCACGAACCCCCCCCCCCACCCCCCCCCCCCCCCCCCCCCCCCAAATGTATAAAGACAGAAAATGAAACACGAAACGATACACTATCCCAGATAAAATACAACACAAATTGAACCAAATAAAAGACGAAATGCGTGTCTCACAAGCTGGGCAGAGATCAACAGAATACGACGAGAACGAAACAGAGCCTAAACAAGTAAGACGAGTCAGAAGCCCAATTCTAAATCTTCATAAGAGACCGACGTGGGTACTACTCATGAGGACGCAGATGAATCGGGCCTACAGAAAAAAGCACTCCAGCTAAGTGGTAAACATTAAAATTTGAAACCTGCCAGGATCATAACACTACAAACATCTCAGGTTAACTAGACGATAAAAAGATGGCGCTACAAGTGTTCCTATGCACTCGCAGAAGCAGAATCTAAATATCCACATACACATCACAGCACATAGAAATACACCGACTGCACATCCACACACATTAAAAACAATAAAGTACAAAACCTGCCACAAGATTCACTATCAGCATAACATGAAAAAACGTGGCCTCAATGGGAAAACATCGTCTCGCAGGAAACATCAGCTCACCAAGAACGAGTCGAACCATTGATACACCCGGCATCACTGGCGATTCCTGGATATGAAGGTCCTTCCTTTCCAAAATCTGTTTCACGCCATCTAGCCTTTTTGGAGCCTCTCCCCCTCTCTTCCCTTCTAACGCTCCTGAATCATATTCTTTTCAGTAACCAGACGGTCCTCCATTCTCTTCACATCACCAAACCATCTCAAGATTTTCTGATCCATCATTTCACATGTGCTAGTCGTTTTACCACTTCTACACAAAACTCCACGTTTCCCATACTGTCAATTGAGGCGTACACAATATTAGGGGTCTCCAGGGGCTGATTAGGAAAAAAATCGTGAGACAAACGCGTTTGTAAATTGGCATTCTCAAACACGCATATCACCACCCTTGTTAGATAATGGGATTCTCGATCACCTTGGAGTCTACATATGCAAGTACGCTTTTTCATGGGTAAACTATGATATTTTTAGAAGACTTTGGAGAGAAAAAAAAAAAAAAAAAAAAAAAATACGACTTGGAGCTCTGGGGACCCTTAATATTGTGAACGCCTCAATTATTATTCCATATGAAGAAAAGGTCTTAAGTTGTTCAGATAATCTGTTGCGTTGTATATGACGTAAGACGGGCTGAACATATGGAAAACTAGGAGACAGGCAGCAATGGTAAAACGGTCAGCTTAAAAGAAGGGTTCAAAATAATTCAAAGTCTTGTGAATAGAACGGAGGACGAAAGGTAAGTGTAAACTCGATAAGCAATGTTACCACTTCACAAGCTGAGCTCTAACAACTCTCAGAAATAAGAATTCTCCCTCCAACAATAAGCGACAGAGGAGAGAGAGAGAGAGAGAGAGAGAGAGAGAGAGAGAGAGAGAGAGAGAGAGAGCAAAGAAATGAAGCAGCTTTCATCATCTTCTTCATTATTATCACCATCATAACACACACACACACACACAGAAGAGAGAGCACACACACACACACACACACACACAGAGCACAATAAAAAAAAGCCCTCAGCGTTTGCACCATCATCAGCATCATTCATCATTACCAAGAGAGAGAGAGAGAGAGAGAGAGAGAATCGTCTCCAACCACACACACACACACCCGCACGCACGCACTCTCCAGTCATGGCCTGTAACTTCCTAAGTAGGCCCTCGAGAGCAAACCCAAGTGGTCTGGCCTTCCCGACTTCAAAGATTTCTTGAATACAAGACTCGGCTGCAGCGACTATGTCTGCTTCATTTTCTTCCCTTCTTTTCTAATTTTTGAAGAGAAGAGAATTTCACAAATGCCTGCCTGTTTTTTTTTTTTTTTTTTTTGTGCTAGGAAATGGATTTCCAAGATCATTTTGTTTATTTTTCTTGTTATTTTTCGTGGAGGGCTCAAGAGAATCTCGAAGTATAAACTGTTTGATTACCTTGGAAGAGAAAAATATCAATAAACATGGTATGCTTGATTTCACAACAACCATATTTTAACAAAGTGCCTGTTTGACACATTTTCAAATAGTCATTAATTTCGAAATAAAAAAATTCTGGAATAACGTCTCTTTGATTTTTACAGGAGGAAGTTTTGAAAAGGAGTGGGTAATTAGGAGAATCATTACGATTTAGCGTTGTTGCAAGATCCGTCCCGAGAAATTTCTGAATATATTTCGGTCGTAGTTTCAGCGAAGTTGCGCGTGTGCCAGTATTTATCTCAACAATCTTCATAAGCGCTGACTATGGAAATTTCAACGTGATGTAAAGGGGTGGTGAGGAGGAGGAGGAGGAGGAGGAAGGAGGAGGATGAGGAGGAGAGGAGGTAGGAGGAGGCTGCTACAGCCAGTCACAATACATCTCGCCGTTATGCTGATGCAGCTCTTTTGGGTTCCTCGGGGAGGAGGCGTTATGGCCAGTACTCGAGACTTGCCTCAGAAGCCACCACCACAAGTCCTGGTTACTTGTCTCGGGCTTCGTCGATAAACTAAAGCAAAGATTTTATGAATAGAATGGTTTAAGCCAGTGGTTTTCGACCTTTCGAATCAGCAGTAAGTTCTCGCACCCCCTGAGTTGCTGAAATAATAATAATAATAATAATAATAATAATAATAATAATAATAATAATAATAATAATAATAATAAGCCAAAAAAAACTGGCCAGCGATGAAACGTGGCAAGGGCTATAGAGGGGAGAACTCAAGAAGGAAACAGAAAGAATGCTAAAAGCGGAACAAGATCAGGCCCTAAGAACCAGACGATCAAAAAACGATAGATGGAAAACGAGACCATAAACCACATATACAGCAAGCGAATATCCGGCACTTGCACAGAACCAGTACAAAAAGAGGCACGATTCAGTAGCAAAAGTCCTCTACTGGAGCCTGTGCAAGAAACACCAACACCAGCTATCTTGCATTAATAAGTGGTATGAAAACCAACCTAAAGGCGGGATAGAAAACGATCAGGCAAGATCCTCTGGGACTTTGGTATCAGAACGGATGGGGCTACACGTCCCTATAGACCAGATGTGACGTTGATGGACAAAATCAAGAAGTATCACTCATTGATGTCGCAATACCATGGGACACCAGAGTAGATGAGAAAGATAGAAAAAATTGATAAGTATCAAGACCTGTATATAGAAATAAGAAGGATATGAGGATATGCCAGTGAAAATTGTACCCATAATCACAGGGACACTAGGCAAGATCCCAAGATCACTCAAAACAAACTTGTAAAAACTAGATGTTGAAGTAGCTCCACGACTCTTACAGAAAAGTGCGCTCCTAGAAACGGCGCACATAGTAAGAAAAGTGATGGACTCCTAAGGAGGCAGGATGGTACCCGGATCCCCACACTATAAAAACCACCCAGTCGAATTGGAGGACTATGATAGACCAAAAAATAAATAAATAAATAAATAAATAATAATAATTATTATTAATTTTATCATTATTATTATCATTATTATTATTATTATTATTATTATTATTATTATTATTATTATTATTATAATAAATTTTTGCTCTTATTTTATTTTTTTAGCAGAAAAAAATAACTTGCGTATATAACAAAATATTTTGCTTTAATTATTCATAGGCGTCCTAGCACCCACTAGGAACCGGCATTGCATCCCTGGTTAAAAACCACTGGTTTAAGCTATTCGCATTACAGTACAAATACACTTATAAATGCATCAGTCCTGAATAAGATTTGAACCCAGGCTTTCCTGGGTTGGAGCAAAGGTGACGGTCGCTTGAGCACTCAGCCATCAAAAGAGACAGTTTCATTCCAAATTTTATTATGCATATTCCGGCTGAAATCAAGACCATGACAGCTGGATTCAAAGTCTGTAACACCTGGCGGTTATACTGTATATATATACTGTTCAAGTCTGAAATTTGTGCCACTAACATTCCCGATGGCATTTTTATCATGAACAAATATTAAACCACAAAATAACTCATTAATATCCAATACACAATACCTTTAGTATACGCGAGATTAATTAGGTGAACATACGTGAAGTTAAAACAACACAAGACTACCACAGCACGAGAGAAAGAACACGCTCGTCGCATCGCTGATCTACTGACCAGATAAGTTAATTACCATTTGGTCTGGTCAGACAGAGCTTTCACGGCATAATCTCTTGGCCCGTAACCCCGCGCAACCATTACAGAAACAAGTGACATGTTCCAGAAGTCCACGGGGAACAGCAACTGGTCACAACGAGGCCCTAAACGACAAGAACAACAGTGAATGTGGGGCGAATAAAAGTACAAGTGCGTAACCTATTTAGCGGCATTCAATTTCCTCCGAAGAGCCCTCCCTCAGATGAGGCTAAATCTGCGTTAGTCTCGCAACGACAAAGCAACGTTGGAGCAACGTTAACGAAATAAAAAAGAGCGGAATGACGTCAAGAGGAGGGAGGAGATAGAGAGAGAAAAAAAAATTATAAAAATCCTGGCGAGTTATGTCTCTTCCTCCGCCCCATCACGACAGGAGCTGATGACTCCCAAAGTGAGATAGAAGTTTTACAAACGAGATTATTTCGGGCTGCAAACCTCTTTTCAGCCGTTTCAGCTGTGTATATGAGAGAGAGAGAGAGAGAAGAGAGAGAGAGAGAGAGAGAGAGAGAGAGAGAGCAATGAAACTAAAGTCATTATAGCATCATCAGGATAGAGAGAGAAATCGAGCAAGAGTAGGCAGCAGAGAGAGAGAGAGAGAGAGAGAGAGAGAGAGAGAGAGAGAGAGAGAGAGCAATGAAATGAAGCAGTCATTACAGCAATGCCACCATGAGAGAAAGAGAAATTGGAGTATGAGGAGGAGAAAAGGAAGACGAGAGAGAGAGAGAGAGAGAGAGGAGAGAGAGAGAGAGAGAGAGAGAGAGGAGGTATGGTGGGATATTTGTAGACAACACCCTGGCAAATAAAGAGGAAACGAATGAAGACGCGGAAACGTCATGTTGTTTGAACAACGTGTATAGTCCCTTTTGAGATGAATGTTGAAATCACGGAATTGTAAATTAACTGGCGGTACTAAACCCGCACCATACCTTGACACTCTGGTGGAAGCAGCAAAGAGGTCAGGAAGCCAAAACTTCAAGTGAAGACAGAATCGCAGACTCAATCTTAGAAAAAAAAATTACTAAAGAAAAAATGCTCTTTCCATCACATCTTTAAAATTAAATTTTTATGTTGCTGTTAAAGAAAGCTCCCTCACGTTGCTGGCTCTGAGGTCTTGGTGTGGCCGACTGCCTGTAGTACCAGCTCCACCCAAATGTCACTGTGCCGTGCCAATACCCTCAGATGGGGCATATAATATCTAGCCATGTAAACAAAATCCTGAAGGGGATTTCGGTCCTGATCGGTTTTCGGTCCCCCCCCCCCCCCCTTCCTTTGCAATTCTTTATTGCAAAGTAAACTGACTCCTTACTACGTTATAGTAATGCTACTTTGAACCGTAATAACGTGTCCCGTCAAAAAACATAACAGCAACATTTAAGTCTAACCTCTCATCGTAATTGTGACAATGTATACATTACATTGCTCTGCATTAAAAAAAAAGAAAAAAGGTCTTGATAGTTAAACAGAGAGTTCATTACACAGAATATACTTGCTACGCAAAAATAAATATAAAATCAGGATAAAAACACTAATTCATACGTTCTATGTGATATTTCGTAAGAATTCTCTCTCTCTCTCTCTCTCTCTCTCTCTCTCTCTCTCTCTCTCTACATATATAAATATTAAGTATCTTAACCAGTAATGAATTATAAAATTAATATCCTTTTAATCACACATAATAAAATTACTATAACAGTGGGACTCCTGATTATTGATTCATATTTTTCCTTCGATTTAGATTTATTTTAATTTCATCCTTATCTAACTGAATCTTCTTCTACTCGTGTTTAAAAAATGCGATAATAATAATAATAATAATAATAATAATAATAATAATAATAATAATAATAATAATAACTAACAAACAAAAATAATTTTAAAATTTATTGTAATTAAAAAATTAGTTACTGAATACTTCCAACAACGGTTCGAGCTCTCTCTGTCTCTCTCTTCATATATATATATATATATATATATATATATATATATATAT
>NC_061104.1:26715478-26717978 GCF_015104395.2 Macrobrachium nipponense
AGAAGTAGTAGTTAGTATTAGTTGTAGTTGTAGTTGTAAGTAGTAGTAGTAGTAGTAGTTGAGGATGATGGTGATGATGAAAAAAAAAACAGGGCATCTGAATAACTGAATAAATAATTCCATTATCGAGTCCGCACGCATTATCTGTCAAAACAAATACAAAATAATTCACACATACAAATGTTCTAAACTGTGACGATCAGGAAGTTAGTCCTGCAAGCTGAAAAAGGACACTGTTCCATCTATGTAAAGCCCTTGCTGCTACAAAAGAGGATGGAATTCCACGTTGGTAAGAGCGCTCCAAAGTTGAATGACACTGCCATAAAACACAATGGTTTGGAATCTGCGATAACCAGCACCCATTTATGAATGACTCATTCATACGCCGGGGCTCTGTGGCCTTGCGTATACGCCAGACATGGGTTACCCCTTCCCCCCCAACCAACAACCAAACCCCCCCTTCACCTCTGGACCCTGTTCTCTTCATAGAAGCCATATGTTAATTCACTCTCGCCTTACCTTACCCTCTGTGAACCAGGGATGCCACGTCCTTATCTCCAAGCTGTTATTTACCCCTTTTCTTCACATGAGACATAATGCGTGTTGTTCGAATTTCTTTTGAGGTCAGATCTTTCGTGGCAATTTTAGAAGAAGAACGATCTCATTTCCGCTTTACTTGAACTGAAGGACGCAATCTTTTTTATAACTATCTTCCCTCCATCTGACGAAGACCAAAACACTGAATGGTGTTTTTCCTTACATTTCTGAAAGATACACTGAATTCGCTTTTCCTTGCATCTCAGAAAAAAATCCTTCTTCGTCTTACCTATAATATGGGATCAAATAACGTTTAAACAATCATAATTCTGGGACAGTCGCTGTTGAAAATGGCAAAATTATGAGGAAAAACGCCACATTTTTTAAACAAGCAAAAATTCTGGGATCAACAACAGTTAAAACAATCGAAAATTCTGGACGGCAATGACTGCTGAGCAAGGAAAACGTCTGTGACAATCAGTTTTAAATTCTTTGAAAAATCCCGTCAAACAATCAAAATTCTGTGAAAAACCACTTTTCAAACAATCAAACTTCTGTGAAAAAATCACTCATCCAACAATCACAATTCTATGAAAAATCCCTTATCAAAATTTCAAAATTCTGTGGAAAAATCACTTATCAAACAATCAAATTCTGTGAAAAAACACTTGTCAAAAATCAAAATTTTTGATAAATAACAAAAAAAAAAAAAAACGTATCAAACAATCTCAAAATTCTGTGAAAAAATTGCCTTTTCAAAAGCAAAATTTGTGACCAATTATAGATTAATAGACAAAAATTCTAGACCATTACAAATAAAAGACAAAATTCTGATGACAATCACTGTAGAACAAGGTAACAAGAGGGGAGATAACTTTATCTTGTTCTCAGCACGTTATCTGATAACCCAGAGATAAACCAGCTGTGTATACTGCTTCATAAATTTCCCACAACAACATGATTTTATTCTTTTAAAAAATCAGAAGTTCAAACAGACTGTAATCTTGGTTACAATAAGTTAGTTCAAAAGGATTTAAAAAAGGTTAAAAGTAATTTTAAAAAACTGTACAATAAAAACATAAAGGAAAAATATAAAATGAAAAATAGGAATTCATTATGAGCCAAAGGCGACTGCTACGACTAATTACAATAAAGAAGCGAAGAAAGAAATGAGAAGTGGGAAACATAGGAATAGCTGCCAAAGAAAGATAGAAAAAAAAAAATATTCAAACGCTCCTATCTCAAACAAGGCGGGACATGGAGGTACCTTTGGATCAGCCCCAAAAATAGTCCCAATAAATTTAGGATGATGGGGAAAAAAATCGAAAAAAATGAGAAGAAACGGCGCTTGGAGAACATTAAGGATAAACAATGGAAGAAAGAAATCAGATATGGTGAATACGGAAAAGAAATGGAAATGTAAAGAAAAAAATTAAAATCAGGATTAATAAAAGATGATTGATACAACATTTGGAGGTCGTGGAAATTAGAAAGAAGTTATAAAAGGGAGGAAATGTGAGGAAAAGGCGTAGGGTATAAAGTTGAGCAGAGAACGAAAATCAATCTTAAGGGAGGAGAGGTAAAACAGTGCAGAAACGAAATTATAGTAGTACATAAAAGACTAAGGAACATTATGAATAAACTGTAAGTGAAAGAGCCACAGGTATGACAATAAGGGAGGGTGGGGGGGGGGGGGGGGGGTGTTGTTATGTGTAGAGGAAGGGTGTGGGGATTTCACTTTCCTTTCTCATGAGATCATGACAAATAAGATGTGGGAGTTGAAATGCCAGCAAGAGGAGGAAGAAGTAAATAGGAGGAAAGAACGAATGCAGAAGAAAATAAGAGGAGGAGGAAATTATGAGCTAAAGGAGGACTAGAACATGAGGAATAACACGACAGAAAATAAGATGTGAGAGTTGTAATGCCAGCAGAGAAGGAGGAAGTAAACAGGAGGAAAGAACGA
>NC_061104.1:26722978-26755478 GCF_015104395.2 Macrobrachium nipponense
AGTTCACATAGGCAGGATGTATTTTCCACCGCTCCTGAGGGTTTCCAGCCCTGTGATTGGCTTATCAACAGCCAATCCGGAGCGTCGTAAGGGACGGGCCTAGACATCAGAGGCACGGTTGATGTGAATCTACTATAGCAACGGTTCTCTGCCATAATGAGGACCATCATGGTATAGCCCTCTGGATTTGAACTGAATATAGAATTTAGGCCAAAGGCCAAGCACTGGGACCTATGAGGTCATTCAGCGCTGAAACGGAAATTGAGAGTAAAAGGTTTGAAAGGCGTAAGAGAAGGAAAACCTCGCAGTTGCACTATAAATCAATTGTTAGGAGAGGTTGGAAAGTAAGATGGAAGAGAATATGAAAGGAGGTGCAGTAAAAGTAATGAAAGGGGTGTTAGCTAGGGGTTGAAGACACGTTGCAAAGAACCTTACGTAATGCTTACAGTGCACCACATGAGGTGGTTGGGACAACAATTGCATTTGAGGAAGTAAAACCTATTCGCTTTACCACCACTACTATGCATTTCAGGGCCGTGTCCAATAGATTTTCGTTGATAAAATTCTACCAAAACATCGGATATGGGTCACATTTTGGAAATAGGTATTTGAAGCCACGGCCTAATTGGCAAAAAAAAAATATGCACTGATGTCTAATGTTGATAATTAGGCACCTATCGGAGTAAATCACAGAAATTTCAAGGGAAACTTAGCTAAATTTAGTAAGCACCCAGAGGAGGCTACTTGTGACGTAAAGTATGACATCAGGCTTAATAGCAGTGTTCCCATTAGTGTGACAATGATCGTGGAAACAAATATTTGACTCTCTTGTTGAGAATTGTTGAGAATTACGATAATATTACGGTTTTCATTAGTGATACCACGGGTAAAGAATAAAGAATAATGAATTTGGTAATATTATGTATAAATATGACAACATTATAGCAAAGGAAATTTGGTAAATATACATATTGCAATATTACTATTTGCATTTTTACAATTTTACGTTGAATATTGGAATACATAGCAATTATAACCCAATTCTATTTACATTTTCTTGATTAGTTATGCACTTTTGGAACTGGTGATACACAATCATATGAAATGAAAATACGATAGTTTAGGTGTTTGGTAAGATGTTTTGGCCCGATATCCTGGTAACCTTGCATAATAGTAAACACCGCCGAGTTGCCGACGTCAGGGCAAAGCCAGATTATACGTCCTGCTGTTTCATCTATTGTCCTCGTGGCGGCCAGAGTGCTTTCGTTTTGCGTGATTTTGCAGTATATATCTTCAAATTCATAAAAAAAATAAACACTAGATAAAACCTGGAATGCGTAGGCTCATGATAACCACTCAACAACCCTACAATAACATTAGTGTCAGTTTCAAGCACAGAATAATAAATGGGAGAGTTGTTGTGATATACTAAATACTTAGGATTTATTATGTGACTGATCATGCATTTAGGAAGTTAAGGTTAGAACATTTACGTTATGTTACATTCATTTTATTCGCAGGACTACGCAGGTAGACGCTAAACCGGAACTTTTGAGACAATATGAATCAACAGAAACTCCAGGGTAACAATTGTTTTCCACAGAGTGTGTAAGACCTTGGTGCATATTTCAAGTAAAGGAAACGTGAATTGCGTAAGAAACTGTATTACAGAATTAATATTACTCATTTTATGCCCACTCCTTTATTGTACTTTACTTAAAAACACACAATCATCGGAAAGAGAGAGAGAGAGTAGGGTAAGTGTTTGTGTGTGTGAAACAAAACAAGAATCCCATATACTACTACTATTACTACTATACAACATCTGAGTCTTCATTCTTAAAGTATAAATGAGTGGGAGGGCCTTCAGTAATGACGTTTTCACTAGCCTCCCTCTGGGTGCTTACTAAATTTAGCTAAGTTTCCCTTGAAAATTTCTGTGATTTACTCCGATAAGTGCCTTAATTATCAAACATTAGACATCAGTGCATAATTTTTTGCCAATTAGGAGGCCGTGGCTTCAAATAGTTATTTCCAAAATATGATCCATATCCGCATGCTTTGGAAAGATTTTATCAACGAAAATGAATTGGACACGGCCAAGAAATGCCATAGTAGTTGCATTTTACAGTCAAAGATGTTCGCTTTACCGCCGGTCTCTCGGATTTAGTAACAACTAGGATGGGTGACCGGTAGGGGGAATGCCAATGCGACAGACGTTACCGTATAGGACCCAATACTCAGAGGGGCACTGGGTCAAAATGATGTCCTTAAGGCTGACAGGATGAAGGCGGGTCCAGTTTACATCAGCCAGCAAAAAAATAAAAAAAAATTAAAAAATGATTGCAACGCTCTTGATTAGGACAATAATTTCTTATCTTCCAATTTCAAAGAGGCGGTTCTAACGGGGTTAGGCCCTTTCTCTCTTCTTCTCCTCCCTTTCTTGTACAGTAAATCGGGCCTGGGGTACATAATGACATTAGGCTGCCCGTACCATCGGACTCTAAATGTAAGAAAGAAAAAAAAAACTACTAGCAACGTATCTATGATGTCCAGTAAATAACAGACGTTTAGAAAGGGTCAGTGTTGTTTCTAAAAGAATATCACTGACACAAAAGGAAATACAATCAATTAGAAAAAAAAATTTGATCCGAAATGTTATTGGTTTCTTAGATCATGAACCATGAACTACCCTCCTCATATATTTCCTTTTTTTTTTTTTTTTTTTTTTTTTTTTTTTTTTTTTTTTTTTTTTTTTTTTTTTTTTTTTTTTTTTTTCACATGACTGAGGTTTCATTCAAATCATTTTGTTACCTGACCTACTGTCTTAGATTTTTTCCTCAGTCAAACGCTCAAAGTCTTACAGATTCGGCCCTTCAATCAGACGCATCAAATATCCTTCCTCTTTTCCCTTTTCTTCACTCACCAAATTCTGCTCACACTTGTTTTTATCTTTAATAATAATAGCGACGGATCACTTCCTTTCGCCAACAAAAAATGGAGTAAATTTATTTTTCAACATTACCTGCTATCCTTACACTCTGTCTGACTAATGCTCTTCTTTGCCATCCTACTTTCCTTGCTCTTTTTTTTTACGCAATATACTCTGCAGTCTACTTTTTTCTCAACACCCGAATTATTTTACATAATTTTGTTTTATAATGATACTCACAAATGCCTTCCATATCATTTTGCAACCATTCTCACATCAACGAAGATCATCAATGTTGCTTTCCATTTGTGTTCACAAACAAATGACCACTTTTCCTTAGATTCTCACACCAATTAAAGTCCTCCATTTTGGTAGACTTGGTTCTCACAACAATAAATGCCATCCACCATTTTCTTTCTTTTTAGTTCTCACAGAATTGAATGAATGTCCTCCATCCTGTTTTTCTTTGGTCCTCACAGCAATGGATGTCGTCCATTTTCCTTTTCCTCGGTTTTAACACCAATGAATGTCATCCCATTCGATTTCCATTGTTCTCTCACATACGAAAGGCTTCCACTGTTTTCATACAAAATTATGTCTTTCGTGTATTTTGCCTCATACAAAAGAACTTCGATAAGTTTTCCCTCGTTCTTTAATAGCTAATATCTTCCACAAAAATTTTTGCCCCTCACATTGTGTGAACTATATTTCCCTCTGTTTTCCAAATCGCCGAAGCCTTCATTCCATCCCTTTTATAACCACCAACTTCCCTCTCTCATATTCTTTACCACCGCTACATCTAAATCCTCCTCCATACTGTTTCCCTTGATCCACACCGAATTCCTCCATCATTTCTATTACCCAACACTAAACTTTCGCCCTCATTTTCCTCCCCCTTTACACATCGTTCCCGGATTAAGAATTCTCAAAAATTCCAGAATTCTCGGTAACAGCTTGTCACCATTTCAGCTCCTCTGACTTTTTCAATCCCGTCCTACCTGGAATCAAATGTCATTATGGAAGTCACATGGAAATCACACGAGACTCCTTCCCCTTCCATAATTCTCAGCATGGTTGTTCCTCCTTTTTCTTTCTAAATATTTTGGTATTTTCTCCCTCTTCTGAGTTCTCTTCCTGTTAACGCTTTCTTTTCATTCTCTACAAAAAGATTTACGGTGCCTTTTCCCCATTTGCACACCCAGCATATGCATTTTGGAATAAGGTGCTGGTGCCTGATTGTCCTTTTGACTTTCATAGTTTTCGGTAAAACTTTTCTTCTTTCATTTTTCCACACACAGACTCTCTCTCTCTCTCTCTCTCTCTCTCTCTCTCTCTCTCTCTCTCTCTCTCTCGACATCTATATCTATATTATGAACTCCCCTTTTCACACCCACCCCTTTCCTTTTATGACTACCAGGTAGTCCATGGCTTTTTATAGACTCCAGTACTCCCATCACCCTAAATGGTTGGTCCATGCTGCTAACCCCCCCCCCCCTCCCCCCCCCTCTCCCTCCTCCCCATCCTAAGCAGTCTCGTAAAGCCCATTCCCCTTTCCATTTTTCCAGGAGCTCTTTCACCCACTTTCATTTTTTATTGTTTCCGATCCTTTACTAATTAATTTCATGGTAGCCCCTTCCCCTCTTCATATTCCTCGTATACTTTATTCTACTTTTGACATTTCCCGGTACACTTACCACCCTGTAATCTTTTCTCTACATTACTATTAATAGACAACATTCTAAAATCCCCTTTCGTGGGGGAGGGGGTGGATCTACCTTCCAGTGTCTTTTCAAGCCTCTAAGAATGAAGTTCCTGGCTCCAAGCCCTTCCCCTAACTACAGCAGACATAATGGGTGGACTGGTGAGTGGCAGACCATGCGTAAACACAAAATTAACAAAAGTCTGCCAAGAGCTACAACATTCAGCCAAGGCGTCATATCTAATAATATTCCTCTTAAATTTTAACACTTATAAAATCTTTTTATTAATTTATTTTCTTTTTTGTTAGTGGAATCTCTACTTTCTGTCTTTCACTTTACTTACTCTTAATTTTTCTTAATGAACACCATATTCATTGGAAGCTTCAATTTCAAGTCAGTGGCCCCTTGAGTGGGCTTGTTCCGTATGAATAAATTTCATCTAATAATAATAATAATAATAATAATAATAATAAATAATAATAATAATAATAATAATAATCTAATAATAATAATAATAATAATAATAATAATCGTCATAGTAGCACGAGTCTTCAAATGGAGAGACAAAACCACATATATTTAAATTTAAAACTCCAAAAATAGCTTTCGGGAATCTGTTTGGTTCCCCTCATCATCAATCTAATAGCTTTCGGGAATCTCTTTGGTTCCCCTCATCAATCTCAGATTGATAAGGGGAACCGAACAGATTCCCGAAAGCTATTCTTGGAGTTTTAATTTTAATATATGTACATTTACATAACTGCTGGATTTGTCTCCAATACTAATAATAATGATGATGATGATGATTGATGATAATAATAATAATAATAATAATAATAATAATAATAAATTTCATTATCATGATGATCAATAATATTTTTTTGCGGCCAAACAAAACTAAACAGCATGCATTTTGCATGACACAAACGCCTAATTGCTAAAAATGTACTGCTGCCGAATAAAGAAGAGATGACAAAGAGGGGATTGTACACAGGCAGAAACTTTAGTATAAATCATAAAGACTTGCTCTTTCCCAGTGTGGAACCTTTCACTGACCTCCATATCGGTTTCCAAAGAGGGCAACACGAAAGGGATGTCGAGTGGAAATAAATACAGCAAAGACAGAAACAGAGAGAGAGAGAGAGAGAGAGAGAGAGAAGAGAAGAGAGAGAGAGAGAGAAACTCTACTATGTAATACAACAAAGAAACATGAATTACATCACTGAAAATGCCAAGTAATAAAAATCCAAATACATGGAGAGAGAGAGAGAGAGAATCTAATTTGTAATACAAACAAGGAAACACTGAATTACATCACTGAAAATACCAAGTAATAAAAAATCCTATTATAAAAGAGAGAGAGAGAGAGAGAGAGAGAGAGAGAGAGAGAGAGAGAGAGAGAGAGAGGGGAAGGGATATGATTAAAAGATATATGAAGGATAAATGAACGAGGGGAAAACAAGAGAGAGGACAAAGAATGGCGGCCAGAACCAACATGGCTGGACCATCCCCTCCAAACGAGGGCCCCGGAAAGTTTTCTGGGAATATATACCTGTCTCTCTCTCTCTCCTACTATTGTCAAACAAAGCGGAGGAGGAGGAGGAGCAAAACGCTCCATTGTGACGCTCGAGGGGAACTTACGAGGAAACACGACTAACGAATTTCCTAGCTCCACTATTTTAGTAGATTTATTAAACACTATATATATATATATATATGTATATATATATATATTATATATTATATATATTATATATATATATATATGACTGGTAAAAGTGTTCTGTTAACAAAACAGAATTCCCATCTAATAAAAGGAGCCCATAAAAACACACATAATGTAGAGAGAAAATGTACTATATTTCAGAGGACTGCTGTCTCTCTCTTCCAAGGTATATGTAAACTTTTCTCATTCATATACCTGAAGAGAGAGACAGCAGTCTCTGAAATATACTACTTCTCTCTCTACATTGTGGGTTTTTTTATGGGCTCCTTTTTCCATTAGGATATATATATATATTTCATCAATGTCCCATATTTTCGTGATTCAGTTATACGTACATACACACACTCACTCATCTCACCACACACACAACAATACACACACACACACACACACACACCACATTATATATATATATATATATATATATATATATATATATATTATATATATATATATATAGAGAGAGAGAGAGAGCAGATGAGAGAGAGAGAGATGAGAGAGAGAGAGAGAGAGAGAGAGAGAGAGCCAGCCAGGAAAAAGGCAACAAAACATAAATTCTCGTTAAAAACCTGCATGTCCTTGCGAAGTCTGTTCCAAAGACAAAATCAAAGAGAATGACAAGCTTTATCTTAACCAAATGCCAAAGAAAGAGGGGGGGGGGGGGGGGGGGGGGGGGTGGGATGGAGTGGAAGGGACTGTTAGCACCAACAGATAAAAAGAGACGAATGCAAGAAACTGTTCTCGCACCTGGCGAAGTTTTTTCATGCCTGTCATAACACGGGAGACAGGACCCCTACGAACCACCTTTATTTCCCCGACAGACCCCACGACGTAATTAGGCCTAGTGCGAGAAAATGACAACTCCGATCCGCCTCGGCTCTTCTCTCGTCCGGCCGCATATTTACACTCCGCACGCAGCGGCACATGCAGCGCGAAGGGGGGTGGAAAGTAGCAGCACGAAGAGCAGCTCCCTGAAAAGCAGCAGAAACTAGTACTATAACAACGAAAAGAAACGGCTTTGGTTGAGAAAGGAGACAAGAACCAGATCAAGAAAATGCAGACATTGATGAGAAAAAAAACAACTGAAATAAACTTCAAGGCAGCAACTGCAGAGGAAGACCAGACACTGAAGGAAAAAACAGGGGGGGGGGGGGGGGGGGGGGGGGGGGGGGGGGGGGGGGTGGGGGGGGGGGGGGGGGGGGGGGGGGGGGGGGAAGAGTAGCAGCACGAACATCAGCTCCCTGAAAAGCAGCAGAAACTAGTACTAAAATAACGAAAAGAAACGGATTTGGTTGAGAAAGGACACAATAACCAGATCAAGAAAATGCAGACATTGATGATAAAAAAACAAGTGAAGTAAACTTCAAGGCAGCAACTGCAGAGGAAGGCCAGACACTGAAGGAGAACAAAGGGGGGGGGGGGGGGGGGAAGAAAGAAGAGACAAAGAAGAATGAATAAGAAAGAAGAAAAAGAAGTAGCAGCACGAACATCAGCTCCCTGAAAAGCAGCAGAAACTAGTACTAGAATAATGAAAAGAAACGACTTTAGTTGAGAAAGGCGACAATAACCAGATCAAGAAAATGCAGACATTGAAGAGTTAAAAAAACAACTGAAGTAAACTTCAAGGCAGCAACTTCAGAGGAAGACCAGACACTGAAGGAGAACAGAGCTGGAAATGAAGTGAAATAAAAATCAGCAGCTCAAGAGGAAGAAAAACCAGTAATCGAAAAAAGAAAAAGCAGTGACTCTAATATAATAGTCAGCAATTAAAGAGGAATAAAAGTTGCGAGTTTAGAAAGAAAATATCAGAACACGACGCGATAATTGAAGAAGACGCTGCAACTGAAGTGGGACATAACATTGCTAAGTGAACAGGAGAAGAAAAAAAACAGAACAAGAACATGAAAAAGCAACAGATAGGTTTTAAAAGTGACCTCTTACCTACTTAGTCGCTTCCTAGCACCTTACTCTCGTTAACTTTTTGGTAATCTTAAGCTTTCCAAGTCTTCCTTTCAATCAAAAATCTTATACATTTTTATATGTAAATTCAAACGTTCACTGAACAGGACATAACAAAAATGAGGTTTGAGATAACTTATATTCACTTCAAGTGTCTCCGGTTAAAATGTCAGCTAATTTGTAGCAAATAAAAATCTTTTGGCTTTCATTGTAGCACTAAATTTTCTCCCAAGTCAGTTCTGGCAATTTCAAACAAACTTTCATTAACGTTTCAGTAAATACATATGTTCCTTGAAGTAAAATAGGCAATTTCAGAGACTGTTCGGCCAAATTTTTGTAAAAAGCAATTTCGGTTATATATCCTAAATTGCAGCGTTCGAACAAAATCTTACAAATGTAACATCAATTCGTAATTTCACGTATTCTTTTACAGCCAAATCTAAGTAATAACGTCTTTCAATTATATTTCCGTATAGTAATTTAATGATTTTTTCGAGCTCAATTTTTTTATTCCAGCTAAATCTTAGCAAGTCCAAACTTTCTTTCATATACCTTCCGATATTTCATACATATTGTTTTTGTTTTAAATCTAAGCAATATCAAGCAATCTTTCATATACCTTCCCTTATTTTATACATAGTTTTTTCTTTTAATTCCAAGCAATATCAAGCAATCTTTCATATACCTTCCGTTATACATAGTTTTTCTTGTAAATCCAAGCAATGTCAAGCAATTGTCCATCTGTATTTTCGTTATTTTCCCATTTTCATTAGTCCAATCTTCAGCCCAGGAAATCCTTAAGACTTTCATCTACGAAATACGGGAAATCCTTTGAGGAGGACTGAGATAACGTTCCTCTTGTAATCTCCACAACCCGGAAAATACAACTCGGTTGCTTTTTCGTCTAATCTCTCTTATTATGAGAGACCACATTTCCGTCCGGATAAGGCTGCCAGGAATCACAATAAAAAATGCTGAAGATTATGAAGAAAAATGAAAAGGGGGAAAAAAACATTTCTCGTAGACTCAACGATTCAAAATGAAACCCTGAAAATAAATCCTAGTTTCTATTATTCCCAATCTCTTTTATCGCTAGAACCTGATTATAATTCCGTCCGGATATGAGGTCACTTAATAAAAATTAAAAGCAGTTTCAACAAGTAAAACATGCGCCCAAGTTGCTTCGGCGCGGTCGAGTTTTCTGTACATCGCATAATCAAGGCAACTGAAAATCGATCTACATCTTTCGGTGGTCTCGGTACAATTACGTATGATCCGTGGCCCATGAAACTTTAACCACGGCCCGGTGGTGGCTTGGCTTATATCGTTGCAAGACGCACGATTATAGCTAACTTTAACCATAAATAAAATAAAAACTACTGAGTCTAGAGGGTTACAATTAGCTATGTTTTTAAGATCTGAGGCCGAACAGAAAATAAAAAGCATTTTTTTCCCAAAAAGTTACTGGAATAACAACATAAACTATTCCGATTTCTTTCCAACCTGATCCTCCATTAGTCGGTCGGGGATCAGAGATCCACACCACGCCTCCAACTCCATTTCCCATCTGACCTAACTTACGCAACACCTTTGGGGCTGGCATAAGGCCGGCTTAACCTAAACTAACCAACCAACCTTAATGTTCCACATTATCAGCGACCACATTCCTACCCGGATAAAAGCTTATGCAGAAAAAACAATGCCCCAAAATTTGCAACCCATGGATTACAATAACAGAGAAAGCAAGCATAGAATTTAAGGTGGACTCCACCCCACCCGTGTGTGTGTGTGTGTGTGTGTGTAACATCGACAGAACCGCTATATACGTCCGCAAAATGCAGGTTCCTTTGTTCGAGCTTCAGGACAATACACAACAGTCTTGGAACCTGAGATTTCGTGTCCAGAGCCTCTCTTACCTTGTTATTTTTTATGGGACGACTGCTCTAGTTACGTGCAATTTCCTTTATTACATTAATATTATCATTATCTTTACCGTCATCATTTAATCATCAAAATTACATTTACTATCATTATAACTGTTATTGAAGAATACTTCAATTCCTGATTCTGTACTACACACTCTCTCAACATCCTTTCTGGCTTTTCCTCGCCTTCTGCGATCCTCGGCAGGGAAAGAGCATCAGGTTGTGCTTCCCAAATGGCCTCTTTACTGAAATAACAAACATGAATATGAACAAGAATATGAATAACAAGAATATGAATAACAAGAATATGCTCACATATCACATTTGCCTGTAATAGGCTTTTGCTAAGTGGCTCCCCCAGCTTTCTTCGCCTCCTCCTCCTCCACCTCTTCCTTATTTTTCATTCTTTTTCTGGTTCGTCCTCCCATCATTTCAGTTTTCCTGCCTCCTCCTCCTCCTCTCCCTCCCCTCCTCCTCCTCCTCCTCCCTCCTCCTCCTCCTCCTCTCCCTCCTCCTCTCATTAAATTCATGATTGCAATCTTGTAGCCTCTCGTTTAATGTTATCTTTAAAGAAGCTGTCAAGTCTCGCCAGCATGGCATTCATTATATGAGTTATCACGAGAGGGAGGCAACGGCTGGATGCGTAAGTATGGCAGTTTTACGATTTTCCCGTTTATCTCTCATGTGGGCCATTTTAAAGTATCCTGTTGTTTTCACAGATTTCGCGATCCCATCTTTGCACTGCCTTGAACCCATTTTAATACTTTATTCGTTCTATTTCACCCTGACACTCGGGCTTAATTTCGAGTTTTTACATTTTATCGTTTTCTGAATTTTCATTTTGCTTCACCCAGGCCAAAAAAACGGCAATTTTCTTTTTTAGGTATTCTGATCTTTCTATTTCAAGGCTTTCTGTTGTAAATGTCAGCTGAAAATTACCGCTTTCTCTGCTTTCTTTATTGATACCTTCCATGGCCTTCTCAGGACTTCTATTATTTTTCCTTATATTTGTTTATATGACTTTTGCCTCCAGGAAGTGTTTAACAGGTTTTCTGTAATATCTGTCATGGTCGTTCCAAGAATTTGACAAAATTTTTTTTTTCTGATATTTCCATGATAATTGCCTTTTAATGTGAAATGAAAAAAGCACAAAACTAAAAAATGTAAAAATTGCAAAGGGAATGCAAATAAAAATAGCACTGAAATCAGAGATAATGAAAACCCTAAAAGGGGTTAAAGCAACGCGAAGAGGGAATCTTTCAGTTTGTTTCAACAAAATACTTTAGAATAGGATAAATAATGTAAATTAAAATGAGATAAATGAAGAAAATTCGTAAAGTTTCCATTGGAAATGTAAATGGCAATAACAAAAAAGGGGGCGGGAAGAGGCCACGCAAGAACGGAGTCGTTCAATTCGCCAAGGTAATGTTTCCAAGCGCTGGCGAATGGGCGCGTTTTCATCAGACACTAACTTCTTGTGAACGCAGCCGCGTGGAGCCCTGTGCAAACTTTAACTTTGGGGAGGAAAACAAACTTTTCCCTTTTGGATGTGCAGGC
Organism: Macrobrachium nipponense; assembly: GCF_015104395.2. Classification (NCBI taxonomy): domain Eukaryota; kingdom Metazoa; phylum Arthropoda; class Malacostraca; order Decapoda; family Palaemonidae; genus Macrobrachium; species Macrobrachium nipponense. Next base: position 26,734,778 of record NC_061104.1, read on the forward strand.
TTCAGGCAGCTTTTGTCTGAAAGAGCGACACATTCTGTTAACGTCACACACACACAAACAAAAACACACATACAAACTGAGGTACTTCCAAAATAAGGTAAGAAATAACTGTTTTTATATATGTAAAACACTATCACACTTTTGGCTTCACGGATTTCAACTGTCACCCATTACAAGATTCTCAGGATTGACATTATGGGAAGAGGGTGGCACCCTAATACCAATGGTTCCAGGAGGTCACGGATCCAACAGATAAATAACCTAGTAAAAAAAAATTGTGTTTCTTGGAGGATCAAATTCAGTGCGAAATTAACAGCATAATGATAAATTTAGCCATAATAATGTCACTAACTTGGCATCACCCATTAATCATCTCCTAATAAGGAACGAAGTAATATATAATATATATATAATTTATATATATATATATGTGTGTGTGTGATGTGTGTGTGTGTGTGTGTGTGTGGTGTGTGTGTGGAATTAAATCAATATGTTAGATTATAAAAATAAAATGGCTCATCTGTTTTTTCGGTGCTACCAACTACATCAAATAGCCACAGAGAGAGAGAGAGAGAGAGAGAGAGAGAGAGAGTGAGAGGAAGAGGAGAGAGAGACTAACTGGAGTTAAGACAAGAATAATATAATATAATATATTATATATATATATATATATATATACTATATATATAATATATATAACTTGAAAAACTGAGCATAAGATTTGCAACTCCTCACTAACTTCTGGATAACTATTTCGTTGCTTGAAATTCCATTTTATCTATTATCAATGACAATAATAACAAGAACATCAACAACACAAATAACGAAAGGAAGGAAAACAGAAAGAATGAACAAAAGGATAATAAATGAAATAGGTGAGGAAGGACAATCTGAAGAAAAAAATTAAATTAATTTAAAATAGTATTAATGGGGAGATGAAGATGACATATTTCTCTCGAGCATTTAGTCCGAACAATGAAACAAAACCATTAGAACTGTCAAGATTAAAAAATCGCTGAAGCTATTAAAGAGAGAGAGAGAGAGAGAGAGAGAGAGAGAGAGAGAGAGAGAGAGAGAGAGAGAGAGAGAGAGATTTCAACATTAATATACAGTCGGTCGTAAGTAACATTTGTGCATAAGTACTTCAAAACGAGAGAGAGAGAGAGAGAGAGAGAGAGAGAGAGAGAGAGAGAGAGAGAGAGAAATGAATGGTTTCACGGTGTTGCGGTGAGAATTAATTTGGCAAGGGCATAAAATTTGTAATTATGGCAGGGCTCTCTCTCTCTCTCTCTCTCTCTCTCTCTCTATTATTAGACTATATAATCGACAAAACACTAGTTACCTTTTTTATTACTTATGTCACAAGAGGAACAGCGGATTTTCAAGAATAGAGAGAGAGAGAGAGAGAGAGAGAGAGAGAGAGAGAGAGAGAGAGAGAGAGAGACATGACCAATCTAAACGCAGCAAGTCACAGATGTGGATAATATAACAGGTGCTCTTTACGAAATCCTCCCCAACAACACTTGTCCGAGAATCGCATTCCATCACTAGTACAAGTACAGAACCATTTATGCTTATTTCTTTTTTAACATCGAGCCGTTTTCCCTGCCAGAGGGTGGGCTCCCTGAAACAAGAATACATCAGTAGACACTATATTCATACTCTAAAAGCTAAATCGTGGTAGACGCATACACAAAAACACACAACACACACAATATATCACATATATACTTACATATATATATATATATATATATATATATATATATATATACATATATTTGATATAATATACATATATATACATACATGTATATGAATATATAGCATATCTATACATACATACATATGCGTATAAAGTATAATATATATATCTATAACATTATCTATTTATATATATTATATTATATTATATAATATAATATATATATATATATATTATATATATATATATTATTATATACGTAAATACAAGCTGTGAGAAGGAGAAAGGTAAAGAGGATATAAAAAATTATATAAAAAAAAACCATAGCCTTAAGCCAGTGATGAAACCTGACAAAATGCGCAAGTGTTAGCGATATATGTCAAACGGTTCGCGTCATCCTATTCACTGTGATCACACTGTCATCTTCATCGTCACGTGGCTGACGTGCAACAAAGTGATACGGCGTATGATGACACTTCCTGAGAGAGAGAGAGAGAGAGAGAGAGAGAGAGAGAGAGAGAGAGAGAGAGAGAGTGTCGGAATTAACTTAAACACTAACTTTTCAACGACAGAAGGATTGAAATTCATATTAAATATCGTCACTAACTTTCTTACACAGGATACTGGCCGGCGCCGGTCCCCCACCCCCTCCCCCCCCCTCCCCCCAACCACCACTTCTAACACCCCCCGTGAAACGGAAATAAAAAGTTTAGAGGCAGAAAAGAAGAAAAGTTTTTTTTTTTTAAATTACAATCATTAAGTCCTCAAAAAGACTAAAGAAAAAGTAAACCAACACCTACTAGGCTTGTACGGTGTTTTTACCAGACCTTGGTTTTTACGTTGTATGAAACCAGTGGTTATTTAGCAACGGGACAACGGATTACGTGACTTCCGAACCACGTTGAGAGTGAACTTCTATCACCAGAAATACACATCTCTAACCCCTCAGTGGAATGCCCGAGAATCGAATTCGCAGCCACCGAGGTGGCAGGCAAAGACCATACCGATCACGCCACTGAGGCGCTTCGCCTACTATGTATTTCAACACCAAGGCTAATGATCGATACCGGAAAGAAATAAGAAGGATCTTCTAACAAGGAAAACTTTTTAAAATATAAAATTCAAGATAAAGATATAAAACTGAAAATACAGTCATAAACAAATTCTCAAAAACCAAATAATGCCCTCAATTTCCGTACTTATAACCATCCCGTTTTAAGTAATAACTTCAAGCAGTGATAAGACACTAAAGATTAAAAGATATACCCATATACCCTATATATGTATAACTGAATCACGAAAGTTTGGAACGTGATAAATACATAAATGAAGGAATAAGCCACGAAGGAAAATGAAACACTGGAGTAGCTGCTACTCCAGTGTTTCACTTTCCTTCGTGGCTTATACCGTTATTTTTATATCTTATATCTTATTTATATAATATATATATATATATATATATAATATATATAATATATATATATACACACACACACACACACACACACACACACACACACACACACACACATATATATATATATATATATATATATATATATATAAAACCATATTCGAATCAATAATCATTTAGAAACTAAGAACCCTGCTTACGAAAGTCATATAAATCTTTCATTTGCAAATCTCCCCGTGCCAGCAAAAAAAAAAAAGTCCGACCCCTCACCTAGCCCGCAGAAAAAAAATCCCAGACCGAGTCCAATGAAGCGAGAGGAATCACCAAGCGAGGGAAATTTAATCGCAGTTCGTGAAGAAGATTTATAATAAAAGATGGTCCGAGACCGTCCGACCGTAGCGCAACACCCGGTCCGGTCCGGACCAGTCGTCGGTCCGTTGAATAATTCGGGATTTCAGGATATCCAGGAGAACAATATTGACGCCGGGAGAAGGAAGGAGGGAAGACACACGAAGAAAGTCAGAAGGAAATAGGTAAGAAACAGGAAGGAAGTCAAAGGGAAGAAGGTAAGACACAGGAAGAACGTCAGAAGGAAGTAGGTAAGAAACAGGAAGGAAGCCAGAGGGAAGAAGGTAAGACACAAGCAGAAAGTCAGAAGGAAGTAGGTAAGACACAGGAAGAAAGTCAGGGGGAAGTAGGTAAGAAACAGAAAGAAAGTCAGAGGAAAGAAGGTAAGACACAAGCAGAAAGTCAGAAGGAAGTAGGTAAGACACAGGAAAGAAGTCAGAACAGAAGAGCGTCCCAAAAGAGAGACACAGGAAAGAAGTCAGAACAGAAGAGCGCCCCAAAAGAGAGCGTTCTTTGTACAAGGAGCGTACAAACCGAATATCATGGTCTGATACGAATACCTTGATGTACAGTGCATACAATCACTGAGCACGGCAAGCAAGCAAGCATGAATGGATTTTCAAACATATAATCACGTATACATAGAGCTGGTGTTACAGGCAACGGTTTTTTTGTTGGAAATACTATATAACATATTATATAGTATATATATATATATATATATATATATATATATATATATATATATATATATATCCTATATATATATATATAATATATTATATAATATCTATGCCTTCGAAGTTAGTTAGTTAGTTGTTTAAACTAACTAACTATTGTTGCAAACTTCCAACCTCTACCAGTTATGGATGACCTCAAATGCGACCATAAACACACAACTGCGCAAATACACAAACAAACTCTGCATAAAATACCCATTAAATGCCCGTAAATATCCATTAAACACACTCGCCGTAGATAATAGTTAAAGGTATTCAAAGGAGGACTTTATTCAACAAATACAATTAAGCACTCAATAAAGTCGCAACAAGCTTTTTAAAATAAAAACTAATCTAGTTTTTCAACTAAAGTGTTATCTAATGACTTTCCGTTTAGGCATTTTAAGATGGATTAAACTATCTCAACATAAAGACAACAGAGGCACTTCCTTATTATAAACAACCAGCTTGGTGGCTCGCGCTACGCTGCGCTGGGACCTGGCGCTGACCTTCATGTCTCCCCCATTTCCCTCCTGATCCCCTACCTACCCTGCCCAACCGGGGGCGTACAAACAGGTTTGCAGGAGGCTGGAGGTGCCATGTCTCCCTTCCCCTACCCTACCCACCTCCACCCATGGCGGACAAACAGGTTTGAAGGAGGGTGAATATGTTATGTCTCCCATACCTACCCCGACCCCACCCTGAGCGGAAAAACAGGTTTGCAGGAGGGTGGATGTGCCATGTCTTCCCTACCCACCTGATCCCCCACCAACCCGGCAACCACAGGGACGGACAAACAAGAAAGCTACACTCGGATCTCATTATTATGGAATAATGAAAAAAAAATAACAATGAATCCATAAAACAGTTCCAGTATTCTCAACACGGAAAGTACGAAGAGCATTAGAGAAGAAAGCAAGAGGAAATGGAGGTCGCGGGGCCTCTCAAGCATCAGGAACTGCCAGCAATTAAGCCCCGCTGGACAACCACAAACATGAAACGCAATAGATAGGGAAATTCAGGTGGAGATCATCCATTCGGCTTAACTGCGGCGCTGGGAGTCATTGCAATAACCTCGTATGACCCCCAAAGCCGCATTCTCTCCTCGTTTTAATTCTACTGGAGGGAAGCCGAGGAGGAGGAGGAGGCTTCATCCGGCTTACAAAAGACGGTCTCCTCCTCTCTGGAGATTCCTTCGGGAAACCATCCTTTGTAAGGAAAGCATCCTGAATGCAAATCCTGTCATGTTACGGAAGTACACAAACAAACACATATACACACATATGATATATATATACATATATATCTGTATATATATATTATCTATATATATTACATACGTATATAGATGTATATGTATACAAATATATACTCATATATATATATTATAATATCTATGGATATATATATATAAGTGTAGATACATTTGACACAATGTGTATTTACGCGTTTATACCTGCTTGAGTAACAACGACAATCTATGGACACTGACCTCCATGTTTCGAGCTGCCGTCGTTCAGTCCGTGTCCAGGACTTCTGACCCTCTCACTGGACCTTATGAATGTGTTTTAAATAAAGGTAGGTAGGTCCTAGCTTAGGAACATGAGGCCAAACTGGGTCGTTTAAAACCCTTACTTAAATCATTGTCATTTTATAAGAACTTATGCTTGTCGGTATAAAGTAGTATAAATAGTCAAGTCCATCACCTTCCATTAACATGTGTGAGTGCCTGTACATGTATACGTATGTAAATTAGACCTATATATTATTTAATAACACATCTAACTACCCAAGTTTAGGTAAGGAGTAATGCTGTGAAAAATATACTATCATTAAAAACCAGTGACTGAAAATACATCTATCAATATGTTCGGTAAGAATAAAACATCAACATCCAAAACAAACATAATACCACGGCAATTCCATAACGAAGCCTTTGTCAGAGGAGAATACTTTCTCTAAAAGCAACAACAATAACAGAAAAATCCGGGAACACCCAATTTCCGTAATCCGCAATATATTGTGGAGGAAAAAATAAATCCTCTTCCCTCCTAATCTACCAAATGACATATTAATCCGGCACAGCCTTAACAAGGGACAAGAAAATTACAGGTACTATATAGTATATTTGTGTGCAGCTCTTTATATATATATATATATATTACTATATATAAATATATATATATAATATCTATTATATATATTATATATATATTTATATAATATATATATATATATAAAATATATTAATATATATAATTAAAGCGAGTCGAAAGTTGAACTGATCTTGCAGCTACTCTATTATTTCACTTTCCTTTATGGTTTATTTCTATTTATTTTTTTTTATTTTTTTATATTTATTTATTTATATATTTATTTTTATTTATTTCTTTATTTATATTTATTTATTTATTTATTTATTTTTATTTTGGCTTCTACCCTTTTATATATATATAATATATATATATATATATTATCATATATATATATATATATATATTAAATGTTTTCCCCTTAAAGTGTCCGTTCAGGTATTTAATGAAACGGATGATGAAAAGTGCATGGCGCCAGTAATGGGAACTTTTTCATATTAGGAGAAATTGTTCTAAGTAACTTGGCAAACCTAATGAATTCAATGAAAGCTTCCATCATACGTGTGGCTCTCTCTCTCTCTCTCTCTCTCTCTCTCTCTCTCTCTCTCTCTCTCTCTCTCTCTCTTGTTTTCAGCAAAGAAAGTTTTTGCGGAACGGACGCAATAGAGAACTTGAAGTATCGCTTATATCATCATCGACCCTCAAATGCAAAAGTTGCGATCAGCATCATCATTATACAAATTACGGGGCACATCCATTTGCCAGAAACTGTGTACCAGAAAGCCAAATACGGAATGAGAGAGAGAGAGAGAGAGAGAGAGAGAGAGAGAGAGAGAGAGAGAGAGAGAGAGAGAGAGAGAGAGAGAGAGAGAGAGAGAAATGGAACTGTCAAAAGTGGAAAACGGGTATAAAACAGAATGGCAGTTTGGAAAGGATTCGGAACAAATGAGAATGGACGAAAACGAATAATTTGAAGAAAACAAGACATAAAAAAAACTGGTGAGGAATGTCACAGAACGCACACACAAAACTCACTAAAGTAAATAAATAAATGAATATGGAAATACGGGTCATTAAACTCTTACATAAATAAATAACATCTGATCAAGGGAGGGCGTAGTGAGGCACCTGGATAAAACGGGGCAACAAATTCTTGGCATCTTCATATCGAGAATTTATGCCCAAGGAAAAGTTAGTTTTCATTTAACTGTACAGCTGAAAATGACAGATAAGGGGTGATGAAGTATTTTGTGTAAACGCATCTAAAAGCATCATGCATTAGTTCACAAGCAGTGTGGTTTTGTTAGTTAAGGGGGGAGAGAGAGAGAGAGAGAGAGAGAGAGAGAGAGAGAGAGAGAGAGAGAGAGAGGTGGGGGGGAGGGAGGAGGAATTCGTTTAAACTTCTCCAAAGATTCGCTACAGAAAAACGAAGCGAAGATTTGGGCATTATAATCAGCAACAAAGGCTCCCAACCGTTTCCACTTGAGCTTCATAAGGAAAGTCTTATATTACCATTACACATGTGTGCACACGCACACACGTACACAAAAAGACACACTTACACAAACACATACTTTGGCTTTCCCTGGGTTTCCTTCACTTTCCTATTACTGCATAAATTCATATATCAAACAATAGCGCGCGCACACACAAACAGGCGAACATATAGGTATACATACACACATATATGCAATAAGCTACAAATGTCCTTTAATATCCAATTCGCTCTACCTCAGAATTAATACATTTTCGTATATGTTAACAGTCGGTAAGGACGTCACTGAAGTCCTGATTTCTCATCTGTGCGCTGGTTCGAATCCACGAAAGGAAGAAATTATTATCAATTAAAAAAGTCCCCTTCGGTCAACATATGAAAATGTATTAATTCCGAGGCAGAGCGAACTGGATATTAAATGACATTTATAGCTTCATGCATGTCTATGAATCACGGTGATGTGATAAAAATGTAATAAAAATGTCTCTCTCTCTCTCTCTCTCTCTCTCATCTCCTCTCACTCTCTCTCTCTCTCTCTCTCTCTCTCTCTATATATATATATATATATATATATATATATATATATATATATATATATATATATATATATATATATATATATATAAGGTGCCTTTTCTCCGGAACTGTTAGAAATACAGAGCCAAAATAATTCTGGTCGATGGGGTCTTGCCCGTGATAAGTTCGGTAACCTTATTCCTAGACAGGATCTATTCTTTAGATTAATACATAGTGTATCTGATACCTACTATATCAGCGCAGGGTCACTACTTCCTTTCGGATCTCTTGCCCATTTATCCTTCCTTCTATTTCACCATTTTCCTGTTCCCTTCATCTTCCACTCTGTTCTCTCCCTTTTCCACATGCCGCCATTCTACCCTCTTGTTTCTCTGAACCCTCAATTAGCCACCTATACTGGTTTTCCTTCATTATTTAGGTGGATCCATGTCTCATTCCATCTTTCCACATTAACCATTCACTTGTTTCTTTTACCATTCCTCTACCTTTTTTTTTTTTTACCTTTCTGCCCTTTATCAATCATTCCCACAGGTTCCTTTATTCCTCTACCCTTTATATCTTCCCTCCTCTATCATTCATTCATTCTCGTTTTTTTATCCACTCCTCTCCCTCTTTTTTTTTTCTCAATCTTCCTTCCCATTTATCACCCACCTCTCTCTCTCTCTCTCTCTCTCTCTCTCTCTCTCTCTCGTCCTTGTTAAGTCGTCTGTTCCTCATTTGTAAACGCTTCCAACACACTGGCAAAACAATGCCACCGAGGGGATGCCTCAATGGCTTTTATCCCTTCACTGCGCCTTTCGCACGCACCCCCCCCCACCCCCAACCCCCTTCCCTCCCGGGGGCTTAGCATCACACGACCCCCTCCCCGAGACTAAGCCAACGGGCTCCCTCCCCCCTATACCTCCCGACACCACTAAAAGGCTCCTCGCACGGTGTGGAGGTAATTGAGAGACAGAGAAAGAGAGAAATGATGATGCTGGAGTGACATGATAAGGAGAGAGAGAGAGAGAGAGAGAGAGAGGAGAGAGAGAGAGAGAGAGAGATATGAAATGGAATAATGAAGAGAAATACGAGAAGATGATAACGAACTAATATGAACGTATAAAGATTGATGAACAAGAAGAGATGACAACGTAAAGACAACGGATCACGAGAGAGAGAGAGAGAGAGGAATGAAATAGAAAATAGGAGAGCCAGAGAGGAAGGTGATAATTAACTAATATTAACATAGAAAAACTGAGAACCAAAAAGAGATGAAAACATAAAGACAGCATAACGTATTAAAAATAAAGAAGGAGAGAGAGAGAGAGAGAGAGAGAGAGAGAGAGAGAGAGAGAGAGAGATTGTTTTGACAGCAAACAAGCCATGATACTCTTTCATTTCCTTCGGGCCTGTCAGAGCACAGACTCAGATTTGGCCCTCGAATAAAACGCCAACGACGACGAGACAGGGAGACGACCGTCTATAAATAGCGAATATTCGATACACGGGAGAGGGATTTGTTGTGTGTTCGCGTGGGGGGGGAAGCTATCCCCATGTGGCCACTGTGTATCTAATTTAAATTATAATCATGTGGTGTTTCGACTTCAACGCAAGACTGACATTGATTACTTCAACTTTTATAATAAGACTATTTTCTTCATCACGAGATCTAAATAAACTTTCAGCATCCTTAAACAATCAAAGAAAATGGTTATTTAAAGGATAACCGTACGGTGATTGAATCAAACCTGCATAAAATAAAAGACAAAATATATAATTATTGCAGGAAACTCAAGATATATTTATCAAAATTTCACTCCTTTTCAAATGTTTGTGCGTGTGTGTGTGTGTGTGTGTGCGCGTGTACAAGACACACACACACACACTCACCTCTCTCTCTCTCTCTCTCTCTCTCTCTCTCTCTCTCTATGGAAAAATGTTCGAATTTATCTAAAGCGCTGGAAAAGAAAAGAGCTAAATTATGACCAGTGAAATAAAAGAAATGGGACTTATATTTTCTTGTTTTCTTCGATTCTCTCTCTATCTCTCTCTCTCTCTCTCTCTAAAAGGAATGCTACAGACAAATGATGTGTGGCTCCTAACTCATAGAACAGAGTCACTTCGTTCAATCTATAACTCCTACCGTCAGCAATTCGAACCATAACCCCTATAAAGAAAAAGAGAGAGAGAGAGAGAGAGAGAGAGAGAGAGAGAGAGAGAGAGAGAGAGAGAGAGAGAGAGAATGGCTGCCTAAATCTTTTTTTAGACTATTCTCCCGAATCCAAAAAGACAGGAAAATAAAAATGAAGCTAACAGTTCAATAACTGAATATAAAGAACAATTATTAATGCATAACCAACAGACGTCGACAAAGGAACTTTGGACACATGCCACACACTGCCTTAAAAGAAAACAAAAATCCCATAATCGTAAAGCCCTTAAGATGCGCTTCCCCAACTGACAACTCTTCAAGGAGCAATGGCTATGAAAATGTCTGGTCTAAGTCAAGAAAATGAGCGAAATGACCAAAGCCTACAAATCTAACTATCTCATTATTAGGCTCAAAAATGGATTCTTTACCCAACCTCCCCAGACCTTACTATTAGAAGTTTCACAGTAGCGGGTGCTTTATCTTTCAGGATATTATAGTTTGACGTACATAAGTAGCCTATATCTTAGTTTTACCAGACCACTGAGCTGATTAACAGCTCTCCTACGGCTGGCCCGAATGATTAGATATTTTTACTAATTGGTCACCTAGCATCAAGACCTACAGCTTATTGTGGGATCCGAACCACACTATAACGAGAAATTAATTTCTATCACCAGAAATAAATTCCTCTGATTCCGCGATGGCCGAGCCGGGATTCGACCTTTGGACCACCAGATTGGCAGCCGAGCGCGAAAACCAGTCGTCCAGCGAGGAACTTTGACGTACATAAAGTAAAAACGTTTATGAACTAAGTCGTTTTCTATCTTCGACAGGCACTGCAATCAAAACCAGAATTGGAATTGGAATATGAAATTTAGCCCAAAGGCCAAGCGTTGGGATCTAAGAGGTCATTCAGCATCAATGTTGTTTGTGACAAATTCGTCACATCACATGAACCAACCGTAAAAGAAAAGGCGGAAAAAACCGCACCACACAGGAGGGCAGACAATGAACCGCCCTAGGCCTACTACGAGCCTAAAGAGAATGAGATAGGAGGTCATAAACATCCGTTTTACGATGCTCTCCTACAAATAAGCGGCCACCCCCACAACCTTATCCCCCGCCCCTCCCCTTCATCTACCTCAGCATCCTTGATCTGAAGAAGGGCCTACGGCGTGGCCCTACGCGGCGATCCGAGGCAATCATTCACCCGGGGGAGGAGGTCGTTATTTGTACGATGCGCTGTGTGAATTGAGCGACATGGCCACACGATGCGATGAAATGGCCCGAAATTGCATCTGCACACAACACACGGTTCAGTGTAACGCTAATTTTCCATTTCCAGTTTCAGCACAAAAGCTTTTAGCATTTCCACAGAGCCACAAAAACTACCGTATTTTCTTTTATTGCTGATGAACAGACATGTTTAATAATGTGTTTACACTATGCACGTATATGAATAAACAACGCTACGCTGTTCACCATACACGATGAAAACCACAACCTGCTTCCTACCATTAAATCAAGTATTTAGGGAAGAGGTTGCTAATATTATGTCCTACTCCATCCTGGTTGCAATCCACCACAGTGGACTATCGATCAGGTTTATCTTTTAGTACGGCCAACAGATAAAACAATGGGATTCAACAAAGCTTGCCTAAGTATACCACACCTCTTCGTCCGGGGTTTACGTACAGGTCATCTTGCCCCAACGTTGAGTACCAAAGCTACTGTGCAATGACTCCTATACTTAATACTTCCGCTCCTTGTTATGCAATAACAACATACTTTAGTATTAAGCAGCAATTCGAAAACGGCTTATACAGAGTTCTTCCTGCATAAGTAGTTATATCAAAAGGCACAGCTTTTGAAAAAATCGGGTGTCTACAAGAAAAGGTTTTAAACCTCCTTATGAATCGTCTCTTCTTCAGAATCTTCCTTGGAATCACACATCCTACGAATCATCTATTTTTGGAATCATCACTCCTTGGAGCCCCATCTTCGTATCATCTAATTTTGGAATGATCATTTCTTGGAACCACATCTTCGAATCATCTAATTTTGGAATCATCATTCCTTAGAGCCTCGAATCATCTAATTTTGGAATAATCTTCCTTGGAACCACATCTTCCAGGAATCATCTGTACTTGGTATCATCACCCCTTAAGGTCAACTCTCCTCCCGTTCTTGAATCCTCCTGTCTAAATTCGCGGATCTTTGAGATCACGACTCTGGAACCAAAGCAACTATTTGAGAATCATCCTTCCGTGCAACGACCATTTCTTGAGATTCCCCTTGCTTGGAATTGCCATTCCTTGGAATCACACGTCATTCGACAGAACCCTCTTGAAAATCACCCTTTTCATCTTAATACTTTCTTCACTTTGTTTCCTCCCTCGAGAAGGAAAAGTTGTTTGCTCTCCTTTTAACCAAAGGAACCTTTAAAGAAGAAAGGCAAAGACGTCTTTGACATTTATCAGAAGTTGACCAAAGTGGATTTGAGGACAGATACCTTCAGCCATAAAGAGACGGAGAAAGAGAGAGAAATTGGACGGAAAACATCATTACCTTTGTAACTATGTGAGAGGGCGAGACAAAGAGAGCGCGTAAGTAACTGTATATGAGAGAGAGAGAGAGAGAGAGAGAGAGAGAGAGAATGTAACTACGTGATACCTTTGTGGTACCCCAAGATTCCTTCATTACTAAAGTTACCCTTTATCTTACCGGAATTCCAATATTGGAATATGGGAAAATCTGGTTCCATTCAAATTAATTCAGGTTAGTATCAGTATCATAATTACTTGCCGGAAAATATGCTGAGCAAGACAGAGTTTGACTTTATTAATTAATAATATTAATAAGTTGTGGTTAGGACCTGGCCTCGTTACTTAGAGGTCCTTACTCCAATTCCGGGGACTGGAACGTTTTACGCAAGTTCTGTTGAATCCCTGTGAGTGTGTATTCTGCAGTTAGTCGACTGAGATGGGTCACAACCTGGTGGACGAGGGCATGAAGTTAGCAGCATCACATTTAAAAGACTTGCTGAGAAACGCAAGGCTTGAAGGTTCTGAAACCTCTGGCTCAGCTGCATTAATTTTATACAGGTTCTTCTCTATTTTTCTAATTATTGCTTTCCCATTGTTACTTAAAATGGTGAGCAACGCACCGAAGGTTGCTCACCAGTTTAAGCAACAATGAGAAAGCAATAATTAGAAAAATAGAGAAGACCTTGTATAAAATTAATGCAGCTGAGGCAGCAATCACTTTTAATAAAACATGTTTAAAAGAGGTTTACTTCCAGCATACAAAAATAATAATAATAATAATAATAATAATAATAATAATAATAATAATAATAATAATAATAATAATAATAATAATAATAATAATGTCTGAGAAATACCATGTACGTAAGAGTAAATGACCTTGACCTAACAACACCCATCACGTATTTCCCAAAGGATGACCCAGGACAGACATACTTGAAAAGGCTGGACGGCTGGACGGGAAGGGCAATTACTGGAATATGCCGCCAGACTGTGAATCTGGGACAAAAGCGCTGCTGCTACTTTGTAATGACTTATCTATTTCCTTTCGTGGCATCGTTGAGCTTTCCCCACAAAGGAAGCGAACGAAGTCCTTGGGCCGTTATCTTCATTTCTTAACAGAAATTGGAGAGTTCCTTTGTACAAGGACGCCTGAGCCACTAAAGCCTTTTGTGGACCTTCTTTAAGAAGGGTATTGGAAGGGAGCTGTATCTCATTTTCCTCGTCTGGAACGAAGCTTTGTGTTAGCGATACAAGGGGATACAGTTTATCATCGAGATACAGTTTAGGGTCACCTCCATCTTTTCCCATTTTCTTTTATTTTTTATTTATATCAGTTGCCTTGAATATTCAAAACTTTAAACATGCTCCATGTCATGACGCCAGATGGTCCTAACTTACGCTGTATTGTAACAGGTATGCCGGAGACCTACGGTTATTTTCTCTCCGAATGGTGGAGGAGGGAGAGAAAGGGAGGGAGGGAGAGAAAGGGAGGGAGGGAGAAGGGAAAGGGAGGGGAGGGAGGGGGATAGGGAAAGGGAGAAAGGGAGGTGAGAAGGGAGGGATAGAGGGAAGGGAGGGCGAGGGAAGGGATGGAGGGGGAAAAAGAGAGAGCCGTTGTGGAAGGGGGGTTAAGCAATTCACCATACAGGAAATTGCGTGATTCGTGAATTAGTTCTTCATGCCGTGGAAGAGCAACTCCTGGCAATAAGGAACAAGGGAGAAGGGCTGTGAAACGAAGGAGGTGACTTAATGGTAAGTTATCTGGCGTCACTGGGGCAAAGGAGAGAGACAAAGGAGGTGACTTAATGGTAAGTTATCTGGCGTCACTGGGGCAAAGGAGAGCACCAAGGGCAAAGGAGAGGCAAAGGAAGGTGACGAAGTGCCAAGCGCACAGGCAAAAGAGGGGAAACTGGGTATGTGTGATTAGAGCATCTTCACTCATGGAGTGAAACGACCATCTCCTGGCAACAATGGGGCAGGGAATGGGGTACGGGCACCAGTACGGCGAGAGGACGGCCTACCTTACGGGAAACAGGGGGAAGGGGGCTGGGCAGGGATGAGAGGTACGAGGGAACCGTAATTACCTGCAACCTCGTTAAAGTAGGATCCGGGAAATGATGCTGGTGCCTAGGATGAGAGTCTTCCGCGCCACTTCGGATAATCTCTCTCCTGATGAGAGCTCTTTCTCTTAGCCGGCGGCGTCTTCAGTACTCCCATCTACAACAACAACAACAACTGCTACTACTACTACTACTACTACTACTACTACTAAAAATAACGACTACACCTCAGAGACTATCACTTCTTGCTAAGGGCCCTACTCAGGCTTAAATTGTGTTCAGAACACCTAGCAGCTGCTTCCTGGTTCTATTTATTAATAAGTGTTCCGTTGTTACAACTACGGAACTATTTCAGATGATGGCGTTCTTTTCTATAATCATTTCATAATTTTGTTCATAATTTGTTACTACTAACATTAGTAGTTTGTTAGTGTATTATTGTTAGCGATTGGTTAGTTCTTGTTATTATTATCATTATAATTAATTAAAATCAAGTAAATTACTTAGCTTGGCAATGCAACATTTGAGACTTTATGATAATGCTTCGAATAACGGTGTCGCTGTTACTAAATCCTGCTTTGTATTAATGCTTTTGTTACAACAGCTTCTATCATTTAAATTGGTATCGTTTCCTGTTCGTCGTTCACCTCACTAGTTTGACTATAGAATGAGTCCCTAGTACTTTACCCTGCTCACTTTACACCCACTCACTCTATTGACTACTTTTTTCTTTCATTAGAGAAAATATACAATATTTTACAGTTTTAAAGTTGACTTAAATTTACCAGAATGTAACAAAAATTTCAGCTTATACATTTTACAAATAAATAATCTTGGTATTTCAATATAAATATACTTCTGTAGTTACCCATATAAGATTTCATCGGGTTATATCTGTTTTTTATCATCCCTGATTTTATGAAACCGTCTTATACATCGTTTTCATCTTTTATTCCTGCTTTGTGGGCTAGCCAAATCCCAACAACATGGTCACAAATCAAAATTACAGCAGTGTTCCTGTCCTTTTTTGAATGTGCTTCAAAATCCAACTTCAAAATTTTCAATACACTTTTTTGTCTTGATGTTACACGACTCCAGGTCTCCCACTAACTCACGTCCCTCGCCCCCGAGAACTAGGGTTTATTACAAGTCACATTTTCTATTGTGGGGTAGGAGTGTCATTCTATTCAAACGAATGAGTTACCAACTATGAACAAACTGAATCGTTCGCCAACGCTTTCGTGTCAGCGAAAGTCAAGCCACCTCTCCACTCTGACAGCGAGATGAGCAGAAGTCTTTTATACACGGATATTGGACGCCACCTGGATAAACTAATCAATCAATAAACAAAATCAGTTTGCCAACATTCACGAGGAGCAAGCCGCAAAATAGCACTGCTGAAAATGCTTTCCAGTAAGAAAAAAACCCTTAAGTGAAAAAGAAAAAAATACAGTAAAAAGAGAAAAAATAAAAAATACGATAAAAGCACCGTAGACCACTAGCCTGAACAATCCATCCCACATAAGGGACCACATCTACAAAAGTTACATATCATGCCTTCAAAATTCTCATCATAACCGCTATACATGAGGCGACCTTTTATGTAATTTTCTTACAAAAATAAAACACAAATTTTTGCGTGAAGCCCCAAATCAAACAGCCTGCCAGATAATAAGACAAACTAACAAAACAAAAATCGCATCCAAAACAAAACTTCGGCGCGATCGAGTTTTATGTACAGCGAGTAATGCTGTATGAAACTCTCAGCCACAGCCCATGAAACTCAGCCAAGGCCCATGAAACTTTCAGACACGGTCTGGTGGTGACCTGTCTTGTTGGTACCTATAGCAGTGTTAGACAGAAGATCATGGCTAACTTTAACTTTAAATAAAATAACAACTGAGCAAGATGGCTGCAATTTGGTATGGTTGATGACTGGAGGGTGGCTGATCAACATACCAATTTGCAGCCCTCTAGCCTCAGTAGTTTTTAAGATCTGAGGGGGGACAGTAAAAGTGCTGACGGACACGCAAATAGCCATCTCAATAGTTTTCTTTACAGAAAACTGAAAATTCCTGTAATGTTAATCAGACATTTCCGTAATGACCACAAAGTTCCCGAATCAAATTAACGAAGCAAAAGTCACATGTGTTATCAGCTAGGAATTATTAGTAACTGCTGATGACGATGCACACATAAAAACAGAAACATATGTAAATTAGTAAAGAGATAACAAAGTGATGAAGTCAAAAGGTGATAACTGAAATCTATCAGCGACGCAACACCCAAAAGTTCCAGATTAAAGTAAAACCAGATAAGCGAGGATATAAGACCAGCTCTTAACTACCGATGACGCAATCGCCCAAAAACAGAACCTCTCATGCTTGGGATGGCAGGGACCTCCCACCCCCCCCATCCCCCCCAGCTGATTAAGGAGAGGATGTGCACTGCGTTGCAAATTGCAGTAATGATCGAGGATTTATGCCACATTAGGAATGCGTCACGTAATTTTCAAAGGACAGACGACACCATTACAATCATCATCAATATTACTGATCCAGTACCAATGGATTATTATTATTATTATTATTATTATTATTATTATTATTATTATTATTATTATTATTATTATTATTATTATACAAATCCAGTAAAAGAATGACGGTCAGTATTCACGTAGTATTGGAATTGTACTTCATTTAAACCAAGCAAATTACTTTGTTAAGCAATGTAGTAATAAGAATATAAGTTAAAGTAGGGTCTGTTTGCCGTAGACAATTTATGTTACACAGAGAAAAATTAAATGTATGGATACACGTTGAGTTTTGTAGTATAACTAGGCTATGCTTGAAGGCCACTGACGTAAGAGGAATTTCCCTCAGTATTGAAGGGCCACATCTACAAAAAAGCGGTACAAGACAGTCGGATGGGTGCTACTATACCTACGCGTCACCTACTGCGACGTGCTAGTACTAAACACCGAATAACAAATGTAGAGTAGACGGCCGCACGAAGATATCGTTATTAAAATAATTTGTCGACCACACAATACAGAAATGGGTATATATAATACTTTGATCGCCCAGGGCCTTGTACTAAAAACACGGTGTCCCAAGGAGCTTCCGCCATGTTTAGTACTAGCTCCTCGGAGTAGGTGACGCGTAGATAACAAGCCAAAGTAGTGTAATGTTTAGTAGCACCGTCACATGACAGCAGCTAACTGGGAGAAGTCGGACTACCAAGTCTTTACGCAAAACGTCTCTTGAGAATAGTTGAAACTTTAATGCAAATAATGAACCTCATCATAGTTACAAACAGCACTTGAACTGATGCCATGACAACTGGTATAAGCTCTCCCTGAAATATCTAGTCATAACAAGTGAACTGAAAACTACATTATAAAGGTGCGTCCACACGATCGAACAATGTCCGACGGACAAAAATTGTTACCAGTTAACAACTGTCTGCCGGTCTTTGCTTTGTGAGCAGAGTAAAAACAGTGTTATACAACCTCATCTGGTACCACTGTTTGTTGCCAGATCTGCGTCCATCGTTTCAACGCTTATGAAGTCATCCTGCTTCGCCTATGATATGGTAAAAATGTTTGTCTGTCGGACATTGTTCGACCGTGTGGACGCACCTTGAGAACAGCTGAAAGTAAAAACAAGCCTCGTTGAACAGCAGTCAATTTTCAACACCTGAACGACAACAGCGAGCGCTCTTAGAAGCTGTCTACGAGCACCTGCACTGCTTAGCATCACACCGTCATAGAAACAACTGGACGCGAACAGGTAATTAAAATGCCGACATCCCAGTATCTCAGAATACGGCCCTCGAAACGACCCGCTAGTGGCCGATGAAAAAGAAGAGACGGTTTTTAGGATCACAGTTTAAAACGTCATGACAGTAACGGAGAATTTTTATAGTTACGGGGCCCGTGTAAAATAGTACGTCGTCGTCAGCTCTGGAAATGATGCCATTTTCTATCACGGCGCGAAGTCGTTCGAAGGTGACAGTCAAAGATTTTATAGCGCACCGTCCAAGATGATGCTTGGCATCGCCCGGATCAAGATATGATGGGCCGAGGTTCATCATTTGCGGCAGCTTCCAGGTTTTACTTATCAGTGTAAATATATGTATTTGTGTAAAAACGAAAAAGGATATTAATCTTGACTATACTCTGTTTTTTTTCATTGTCCATCCGCCTGTGGTGTTTTTGTATTGTAACACTGCGTCCCGGGCTTTAGATAGTTACGCTAATTGTAAGTTTTAGGTAAATAAAAGGATATCTGGTGTACATTTGTAACTGAAAAGGTTTTGTTTTAAATTAATTTACTGTAGGTAGCGAATTACACCGTTAATATTCGAAATAGGATATTATTATAATCGTTGAATGTAAGCTGAATGTAACTATCTAAAGCCCGGGACGCAGTGTTACCATACAAAAACACCACAGGCGGATGGACAGATGAAAAAAAAACAGAGTATAGTTTCCCTGTAGTAGTTTGTGTTTTAGCATCACATGAGAGCTGCCAATATCCATATTATATTATATATATATATATATATATATATATATATATATATATATATATATATATATATATATATTATATATATATATATATCTGTGTGTGTGTGTGTGTGTGTGTGTATGTATGTATGTAATATAAATAATATAGATCTATTGCATATATATACTTGCTGACCAGCCCGGCACTGTTCGGAAGAACTTTGAAGAACTCAAAAACAATTTTCCTTGTCTTGCGTAAAGTAGTGTACTATCATTGAAAATATTTTTCTTTACTGTGATTAATAGTAATAATTCTGACTTTTAATTCATCATTTTAAATAACACGATATATAGATGTATACATACATCCTGGCACTTATCTGATTAAAATGGAGAGAGAGAGAGAGAGAGAGAGAGAGAGAGAGAGAAGGAATGATTGACTTGCAGTGGCAAACATTGCTCGGGGTTTTTTTTTCTAGTTTAAATTAATGTTTTACCCCATTCATCAGGGGTCTTATATATAAATTCCCCTCCAAAGTGTATGAGAGAGAGAGAGAGAGAATTTATTTGCAATAGCTATAAGCCTCAAATATAAATTCCACTCCAAATTGTTGAGAGAGAGAGAGAGAGAGAGAGAGAGAGAGAGAGAGAGCGTTTGGTAGAGGTAGTTCCTCTATGGTGAAGTTCGTGTGCGTAGTGGTGGTATTGACTAGGTACGCGATAATTAATTTTAGACCTCATTTCAACCGACTTTGAACGAATAAAAAAACGAAATACCTTACATGTTAACGTCGGTCTAACCAGCAGCTACTTAAAAGTGACCGTTGGCTATATAAATATTAAATTATCACAATTGTAATTTTAAACACCGTAAAAAATAGCTGCAACTGTTTTCGGTTTCCTGTGCGTGTTAACGAACGCGTTTCCGTTTCCTTTGACGTTTTCTGAGGGAAGCGTACTAGGTCAAAGTCTGAATGGTCTCATCTTCTTCTCTATCCCTATTCGGGGTCGCCGTTTTTAATGAGTCTCTTCCATCTACTTCTGTCCTGTGTCATTTCCCCCCTTACTCCCTTCTCCCTCATATCTTCTCTAATGCAATCTCTCCACCTGGCCTTAGGTCTTCCTCTCCTTCGT
>NC_061104.1:26760478-26765478 GCF_015104395.2 Macrobrachium nipponense
ATTTAGTACTTAAAATACTCGATGCTGATTCCTTTGTCTACATACGTGTGCGTGTGCACAAATACACACACACACAAATATGTATATATATATATATATATATATATATATATATATATATATATATATATATATATATATATATAATATATATATATACATATAGAGAGAGAGAGAGAGAGAGAGAGAGAGAGGAGAGAGAGTAGAGAGAAGAGAGAGATAGGAGAGAGAGAAGGCGGGAAGAGTTCTTTGTAACTTTTTGTTCCCTTTAGAATTAAATGGACTATGCACTATGAACAAATTGTAAAGAGGGTAGACTGAACAAAGGAAGAGAGACTATGAACGGGGGTACAGTAAAAGGAATGAAAGAGGTTGCAGATAGGGGGCGAAGGAACGCTGCAAAGACCTGAAGTAACTCCTACCATGCACCGCGTAGGGTGCACTGATGGCACTAACCCTTTACGAAGGGGGGCGGGGGGTACTTCCAGAGTCAAGAGCAACGGGAGTACATCATGTACATAAAAATAAACGAGGAAACGTCACTTACCGAATCAGTAAGTAAACACTAACGTTTAAAAGTGACCTAAAGAATGAAAAGTAAAATAGGAAAAATAGGAAAAATAAAAACAGGCCACTCTCCCCCCCCCTCCCCCGCCGACCGACTACTCCCCAGCCTCCTCCTCCTTCCTCATCTCAGTCCGCAAAAGCCGTATCAGTGACCATAAAATTCAGCAGCATTTCGGTAATGAGAGCATTGCGGACACATGGCGACCAAGTCTGACCTTTTCTTTTCCCCTTTACCATGGAGAAGAGAAGAAGAGAGAAGGGGAGTCCAGCAGGCAACTCAAATGCACGCGGCCACCATCCAGCCCTTCGGCCACAGACGTGAGACGGACCATCTCTCGAGGTTTACTACACGTTCTGAATAATGCCCCGGCCTCGTTCCTCGACATGTTTGTTTCTTGAGAGAGAGAGAGAGAGAGAGAGAGAGAGAGAGAGAGAGAGAGAGAGAGAGCAGATCCCAATATTCTCCAACCATGATAGCGATGCTCTTCAATGGAAGTACGACAGCAAAATTGCCAAGCAGAGCGGGAGTTATAATACAGAAGCTTTTCCGTTACAAATTGAAAACCGGTGGCGTGTGTTCGTCACTTGTTTACGATATTATTATTATTATTATTATTATTATTATTATTATTATTATTTTGGACAAACAAATCCACAGATATGTAAATTTACATATATTCAAATTCAAAATTGTAGTTTTTAATTTTAAATTAAAATATATGCACATTTACATAACCGTGTATTTCTTTCTCTATTTGAAGACTCATGCTACTATAAGTATTTTCTAATTAATTAATTATTATTACTATTATTATTATTATTAATGAGCAGTGACCGAGGGTAGCCATGCACGTCTAGGTATCTTCACTATATAAACCCAGATTGGTATATGACGAATAAAAATAGCGAAAAACAGATTACAAAGGAGGAGATAAAGGATTCTCCAACTACGGTCCAGATACTGGAGGAAGGTCCAGAGATGGGAGGAGGGTGTGGAAATAAACTGAGGAAAGAGTAAAATGGCCAAAGGGGTGGGGGGGGGGGGGGAGGAGAGATAGGGAGAGAGTGGAAAGTATCTAGAGAGAGAGAGATAGCCGAAGAGAGAGTAGAGAGATGATGAACTGATGAGGTGAAGATTGAGGTGGAACGAAAATTTCTTTCTGGAACGTAAGTTTCTTTCCTCAGGGGAAGGAAAGATAAAATCTAGGAATGACAAAGAGAAGGAAATATTCACACAATACGGAAAAAAGTGGGAAAGGATGCAAACAATAAAACATATAAAATAAATCGAAGTCATTATAAAATAAATCCCAACATAGACGCAAAGGAGTAACGGTGGTTTAAGGTTTCAGCGTTGGACAAACAACACGCATCCTCCAAATATCAGTCGAAGACGAGCTATCTGGAGAAAAAGATTTCTGCCGAAAATGATACCTTGGCGCGCGTATGACCATCTTGACACGAGGGCTTAACATTTCAAAAAGTCCGCAGGGTAAATTCGGAAGATATCGAAAAAGGAAATAGCCACCTCGCACCCTCCCCCTTCTTAGCCACTCACCCCCTTCCCCCTTCCTAACACCAGTCAATAGCCCTTTAGCTGAGCAAACAGTTTTCCCGAGAGAGAGAGAGAGAGAGAGAGAGAGAGAGAGAGAGAGAGAGAGAATCCTGATATCTTACAGGCTTCTATAGTGTTAAAAGACAATGGGTAGACTCTATATGGATTATGAAAAGGTCAACATACGGCAACCTGACGGACAGACATCGGCATTCTGATTTTAAAAACATATAATAACTGTAACCTTTAATTATGACAAAATAAAATTCTGTTTTTAACCAGGATAATAATGAAATATCCCGGACTTGACACAAGCACCTCAACCAACACTTCATGAGCACTTCTCTTTCCCTCCCAACACACTCCCTCTCACTCTACTCCTCCCCTCCACCAACCCCCTATCTTTTCTTTCCTCATCTCCTCCTCCTCCTCCTCTAACTGTCTTCTCTTTCTTCATCTCCTCCTCCAACACCCCCATCTTCTCTCCTCCTCCTCTCCCAATTTCCCATTCTTCTTCCCTTGCCTCCATGCTCCAATACCCACCACCCTTCATCTGCCTCCAACACCTCCATCCTCTTCCTCCTCCTCCTCTTCTCGCCTCCCATTCCTTCATCTTCCTCTTCATCTACATCCTCATCCTCTCCTCCCCCTCCTCCTCCTCCTCCCCTCCCAATTCCCATTCTTCATCTGACTCCTCCAACACCTCCATCTTCCTCTTCTCTCCACTCCAAATCGCCTCCAACACACCCAGGCAAGAATTATATGCTGGTTTTCTTGTGTAGCGTCACAACCTCTTTAAAAAAGGAACGTTTCAGAGCCACTTCCCTTATTTCACCTGGCGACCGAGACGAGAAAAAGTGAGAAAAAGATTCACTCGGGACAATTTTCATCTCTTCCTCCTGGTTGTTTTTCCTCGCTCACGCCTCACTTATCTGGTTTCCTCCTCCTCCTCCTCCTCCTCCTCCTCTCCTCCTCCTCCTCCTCCTCCTCTTTTCTTCTAGCGCTATTCTTCGTAACAAATTGTATCACGTTCTTTATCTCCCTTCCTTTCTTAAATATAGTTAGCTCACTTTCCTAAAAATCATGCGGTTATCTCTCAATATGAGAGAGACCGATAATGTCGTTCGCAGCTGTTACGCCCAAACTCTTGGGCAAGTTAGAAAGTTTTTACAAAATTAGGTTACAAAATTATCTGTATATATATATATATATATATATATATATATTATATATATATATATATATATATATAATATATATATAATACACCGTGGCTTTTTTTATATTAAAAACATGAAGCCGTGTTCTTCGTATAATAACAATTCACTACACCTTGATTTAAACTTGGGACTCAAGGGGAATTATTAAAGTGGTAAGTGCCTCGTTACTAGTGGCACTCGAACCGCTGCCTGGTTTAGAAACTACGAAACTTTATGTGTATATATATATATATATATATATATATATATATATATATATATATATATATATATATATGTTTGTGTGTGTGTGTATAAAAAGTGCATTATAATTACTAATACAATCTCTTAATGTAAAATCCCTACCATTCAATAAATATATTTTAAAAAAAATTACTTTCTGGGTGCGTCTGTCGCCCCGAAATCCACAACAGAGCATGAAACTTCAATATCAGGCCAAAATATTGCTAACAGGAGCATTATCAGCGTACACACAAATCTATTTCTCTCTGTCGCCAACATCCAATTCCTGATTCCGAAGGACATGAATATTCACAAAGCTGAATATCCGAGTGTACGTGTCGGCGTGTATCTGTAAACAGTAAATATAATTACAATATGCATCAAATCCTTATTTCTACACAGCAACCGCCATCAGAATAGAATACCCTTGTTTGAAAAGAAAATAACCCGAAATTACTATGGTTACCAGCAGCCTGAACTAATAGCAAAATTTAGTAGAGAGAAAGGGAGAGAGAGAGAGAGAGGGAAGCAGATAAAATTAATAGCAAAATTAGAGAGAGAGAGAGAGAGAGAGAGAGCAGAGATGAAATTAATAGCAAAAATCAGGAGGAGAGAGAGAGAGAGAGAGAGAGAGAGAGAGAGAGAGAGAGATATCACACATCTTCTCATCCACTATCCCGTAAAGGCCACAAACAAACTCTCTCACGTCTATTTCTTGAAATCCCGCCAGACATCTCTTCCTTTCTAGAAGTCCGGGCTAGATATCTTCACAGATCCCTCTTTCTTCAACACCAGCCAGATATCTTTCTTGAACCCCCTCTAGAAACCTCTCTCTAGAACTCTCAGCACAAATATCTTCCCCAAACCATGCCTTCCCAGCCACGTACATTGGCAGGGACAAAATAAACTACATGTAGCATGACAAAATGAATGTGAAAATAACGGGTATCATAAGGCTAACTGGTGTGTAACGTGAGCAACGTAGGATAAGATCCAGCACAACACGTACTTTATTAACACATGCAGGGCCACAGAACCCGATCGTTATGGCACGCGAATAACAGTTTTTTGATTGAGGGGGGGGGGGGTGGGTTAGCAAACCTTGTGTAATTACTCTTGTGTAATTATTCTTTTCGTATTATGTCAGCTTATTATGTCAGCTTCACTCATGCAAAATTAAAAAATATGCTTTTATTTATGGTGCAATCAGGGTATATTATTATTATTATTATTATTATTATTATTATTATTATTATTATTATTATTCTACACCTATAATATTCAATACAAGAGTACCTCATTTTCTGCTTTAGAAAGGCTTCCAAAATAAACATGGAAGGTAAAATTATCATTATTATCATTATTATTATCATTATTATTACTAGAAACTATAGTTCTATGCATAAATATTCTACTATTTTAATAAAGTGTCCAAG
>NC_061104.1:26770478-26772978 GCF_015104395.2 Macrobrachium nipponense
CCCCACCCCCTTAAGCTCAGCCGATGTCTAAACCACCCCAAGTACATCGGCGTCAAACTGAAATCTTATATCTTATTATTTTAAGACGCCGGTCTACGATGCCTGTTCCCAAATGCAACTTTTAAGCAAGAGAATATACTGCCATAAGGCCACACACATAAAGATCACAACAAAAACATCAACAACAACAACAATAACAATAATAATAATAAAAACGTTGTTTATATAACTCAGGCCCCGTCCCCTGACTGTTAAATCTCATGCCCCTGCCGCTACTAAAGGCTAAATTTATCCAAGGATATTCAAGCAAAAATGGGGACCATAAAAAATATATGAGGAACGTAAACACAGAATTGCATTCTCAGCTACAGAGTGAACGCCGCCGACGCTCACTGTTGCGAGAGAGAGAGAGAGAGAGAGAGAGAGAGAGAGAGAGAGAGAGAGAGAGGGAAAAAAGGCATCATCACCAGAGCGTCCGAAAATTTCTAAATTAAACGCAGGTCTGGTTCATCATTTTAATTTCCGCTTCGTATCAGTGACCAACCGCCTCCACACCTACAGGAGGAGGAGGAGGAGGAGGAGGAGGAGGAAGAGGAGGAGGAGGAGGAGGAGACAGAGAAAAAAACTTCCGGAAGATAGCCTTTTGTAGGCTAGGCTGGATTGACGGGCAAGAGGAGAGGAGAATGGGTAGAGGTGGTAAGATGAGACTGGGAATACAATCTAGAAGGGGGGGAATGAGGGGGGGGGGGGGGAGGGGGACGAGAGCCAATCAATCAAGGGGGGGTTTAGGAAAGTTTATACTCTATCAAACTCCCCAGCTAGTTGGCCCGTCACGTCTTGACGTGAAAAAAAAAAAAAGATTATTACCACAAAGTCTCTCATTTCCTATGAATGTCTCCTGGTGCATTTAGCGAAATTAGGAGAAATTTATCTGGTGACATGAAGTGACCTTTGGGACAAATTTATATCTGCCCTTCTTCATTCCTTAAGTGAAAACGCCCATAAAGCTGTAGAATATATAATTTTGAAATTTAGAATTTACCATACACATATATACTGACCCTACAGCAGAGACACAGACACATATATATAAAGCACAGGTGATTATTTATATATATAATATATATATATATAGTATATATATATATATATAATATATATCTAAGATATATATATATATATATATATTACCTTATTATAATTAAATTCAGAAACCGTAAATAGAGTTTAAGATTCAATCTGAAAGCGTATATTAAAAACTTACAAAGGAAAAAAATTTTCTAGCTGAACCACCCCACTGGAAAACGTCCAAAAATGTCGTGTGATTGCCAATTAGTGGTTTCTCCACCCCCTTCCCACCCCCTCCTTCCCTCCATTACATCATCTTAATTGCTTTCTCATCTGAGGCCTTTTTTTGACACTCCATTAACTTACGACCTGGGAAGCTGACCTCAGGTGTCTTCTGGAATTAACCCATAAGGATCCACCGGCCCCTAAATATGAAATTTACTTCTTGGCCCAACCTATTAAATTAGCTTCCTGACCTGATCTGACATTTTCTTCTTGACCATTATCATCATTATTATTAATATTATTATTATAAGCGGTGATTTATTGCTTATAATCAGTCTCAGTGGGGAAAAATGCTGAAATATTCGTCAAAACTATAAAGTCCTTACCAAATATAAGACTTCTGGTGTAACGAGTTTTAAGGTGAATGGCTTCTCTATTGTTTGTGTTGAAAAAGTTTTTTCCTAAGTAACCATGGTTTGTCTCACATTCTTGACGTCCGTGGTTACATCATTGATCATACAAATTGTATAATTGACAGTCACTAGAAACTGATACTTCACAGTATCACAGTATACATCACGTAACAGCATAATGACTCTGCTCAAATAAAGTAACACGAAACTAAAATAACTTGTCATTAGGGGTGACAAATCAACGACAAGCAATGTCAACCAGTCAACATTAGAAATAAAGCGACGGCAGGTTGAAATAATCCATCAAAAAGAGGGACCAAGCGACCACTAATAAAAACTAACCCAACCCAATAAGCAGCAGCTGAAATCAAGGGAGGCTACTCAGCGCTACATATGTTGTCAGTTGGCAGAAACGCTTCTTTTTGTTCCTTCCTTCTTTTACGCAATTCAACTTCAACCGGGTCTAACGCAACACCGACCAACAACAGTGATCGAGAGCAACCAAAAACCGAAGCGTATGACCAGGAGGTAATAAGCCTCTCTTACCTTCTCAACCTGAGCATCGTATCTCGTTCACACTGACCTGTGAAAAAAATAAGAAAGAAATCGTTAGTTAAATTATATTTTAAAAATTATTCACTAAATAATCAGAACTTATAAACTATCACTATTACGATCTTCTCCTTTCAATAAAAAAAAATCGTACAGTAATAATGGAAAAAATGTTCAGTATATAATCAGAACTTATAAACTATTACTATCACTAAGATCGTCTCCTTTTAAAAAAAAAAATC
>NC_061104.1:26777978-26827978 GCF_015104395.2 Macrobrachium nipponense
AACATACAAACACAGTACAAACGCAATCAGTCACATTAGGACATGTACAAGAATAATGGCGAATTACCTCATACTTTCACTTAATGCTTGGCTCTGGGTCCGTTTCCACCGGCTCCTATCCCCCTTAACCCCCCTTCATACATGTTACCACGGCAATCTGGGTATCATTTCAGAGGTGTGGGTTGGGGGGGGGGGGGGTAGGGGGGGGTGGGGGGAGGGAAATGATATAAAAAGGGGCGAAGGGGTAAGCGGAAGGGGGAAGTCATGAATAAATTTTGTGGCGGTTTTTTCATGTTATACTTTATGTTACTCAAGCACAGTAATGAAAGTTTTGCATGAGAAATGCAATTATAATTTCCAGTTGTTGTAAGGTTATGCGTACGCGCAATGTGAGACAGTACAAAAAAAGACAGCCCTGAGGCTAAGAAATGAAGAGAGAGAGAGAGAGACTTTGAAGAAGAGAGAAAGTAAGAGGAGAGAAGAAGAGGAGATAGAGAGAGAGGAGAGAGAGAGAGAGAGAGAGAGAGGAGAGAGAGAGAGAGGCGATACCCCTCGATACACGTCAAAAACAAGAGAACTAAGCGACTCCCAAATTGTTCGACAACCCGGTCCTTGCAGTATAACAGACCCAAAATGGCTTTTTACTCTCAGAGCGACAAACTAAAATAAATAAATAAATAAAAAAACACCAGGTGGTTCATTCAATGGCGGATGTATATTCTACCTCGCAGTTATTCACACACAGGTTCCATTCGTTGCAAAAATGTGCGGGGACAAACGCAGGCGTTCTCCATGTCTCTAAATGCAACGGAATTGCGGTGTTGTTCTATGAAGCTGAACGTGATGCCATGGACATCAGGGTTTTAAATCTAAGCTGCCTGAAAACAGAAGTGAAACGTCAAGTAGGAATAAAATCAGTCTGCAATATGATGCTTAAAAACATAGAACTTGGAAAATGTGTTGTTTATGTAAGTGGGTTAAACCTGAAATGCTGATAAATGTATATTTTGGTATTTACAAAAAAATAATACAACTGCGATGTTATCCTAAAATGCTGGAATGGAAGAGACGGAAGAAAACAATGTAAACGAGGAAGTAAAATGTATATACTTAACATACAATAGATTTTGAACCTCAAATGGGGAAATATATTTCCTATGGTTGCTTCTAAAATAAAGGAAGGGTTTTTGCGACGCTTCACAAAATAACCCCCACCCTTTTCCACACCATCCCACTATATATACGTATACTCCACCCCTTCCCCTCTTCACCTCTAGTTCATCACTGGCACAAAACAGTAATAACTAGTTTGTAGCGGAAGAAAAAAAAAAAGTCTTAATTAATAAGATAATAGAACTTCAGGGGACACGCAGCGTAGTGCAATTAAGGAAAAAATGATCTCACCTCACCGTGAAATAACATTGAGAGAAAGTAAAGGAAAAATCATTGTTTTTTTAGAAATGAAAACTAAATGAAAATTTATTTTTCAAGCGGTTACTGTAATCTTTGTTCTTCTAGAGCAGTTAACAACAACAACAACAAAACTATCATCAGCAACAACAGTATTTAAGGTAGGGAAGCGCTGCAATATATCTTCTCTCTGGTGGAGAGAGAGAGAGAGAGAGAGCGAAGAGAAAGAGAGAAGAGAGAGAGAGAGAGAGAGAGAGAGCTTGTGGAACCCTCAAGTTGGGGTATCAATGACAAACTTTGTGTTTATTTTACCAAACGTTTGCTGGCTCGAAGTGATGAGAAAACTTTATATACGGAACGAGCCCTTTCTCCTCTCTCTCTCTCTCTCTCTCTCTCGAAGTGGAGGAGAGTTGCGAAGTGATTGAGGAAAAGCTGACAGCCAATAGCAAACTCTTGAGGAAGAAAGAGAAAGAGGGCTTGGAGGGGGGGGGGGGGGGGGGGGAGGAGAGAGTGCTCATAAAAGAACGGGTTGATGTAAAACACTCTAGTAGTGAATTGTAAGTTGCAAATACATTGATATCAGACAAATATTTCGACGTGGGTATACTCTCTCTCTCTCTCTCTCTCTCTCTCTCTCTCTCTCTCTCTCTCTCTAATATTATTGTTTCATTTATTTATACATTTATATATTCTATAAATATATATATATTTTGTATAAATATATATGTATATATATATATATATATATATATATATATATATATATATATATATATATATATATATATATATATATACACGAGGACATAGTCAATCTGGCAACATCGATGATAAAAATGATCCTGACAAACGCAACCTGCGTCACGCAAATCCAGGCACTTCCTAGAAGCTACATTTCTATAATAAACTGATTTGAATGGAAGAAAAGTAACCTGGGCGCGTACAGAACTTGATCCTTACTATCACTACACATGCCAATTACTACGGTATTTTTTGGTGAACTGACAGTAGATATCCAAAACCAATACCATTATAACCAACTGGTGAGAGCTGAGCATGAGCTTTCGCCAATCACTATTGACTTCCAAGAATATCGGATGCGGATATTTACCGTCAGCTCAAAACTATATTGTTTGTTTGTATGGTGTTTTTACGTTGCATGGAACCAGTGGTTATTGAGCAACGGGACCAACGGCTTGACGAGACTTCCGAACCACGTCGAGAGTCAACTTCTATCACCAGAAATTCACATCTCTAACCCCTCAATGGAATGCCCGAGAATCGTATTCGCGGCCACCGAGGTGGCAGGCCAACACAATACCGACCACGCCAGTGAGCACGCTAGACTAATCTCCAGAGAAAACATGAGCTTTGTTAACAGCCTCGCCCAATATTCACTGCAAATCTGTAAACTACTTGAGTGATGGCAGGCCTGACTCTTTCAAAGAATAGGGTTACCAAATGTGAACAATTTTATAATGTTGGCTTATCCCAGTTTCCTGGGATATCGTAAAATTTTCTTTGAAGAGAAAGCATGCTTATAGGTCTCTCTCTATCTACTCTCTCTCTCTCTCTCTCTCTCTCTCCAACACACACACACTACACACACACACACCACACACACACACACACACACACACACACATATATCATATATATATAAATGTATGTAAATAAATTCTTCTGTTAAAACAGGATAGGTCTCGAAGTATAAAAGGCCCATTAAAACACTCTGGTTTAAAACTAAGGACTATATTTCGGTGGACTAACTTGATAAGGGTGGAAGTTAGTCTGCAGAAATATAGTACCTTAGTTTTGTTTTAAACCAGTAAAATGGTTTTAATGCTGATATATATTTATATATATATATATATATATATATATATTATATATATATATATATATATATATATATATATGCGCGCGCGACACACACACACACACACACTGAAAACACCTTAATGAAAGCCTTGAAAAGATGAGGAACCTGGTTCCGATTCCCAGGCAGGGCTTGCAAATACGAGCTATGCTATGCCAGCTAGTGGACGAGGAGCGCAGTCGGAGGTAGACGTGAATGTGCACTTGACAAGCAATTTTTTTTTAAACTGGTATCGAAGGTCTGACGATACCCTAATAGTATGTGCTGCTCGGCAGGCCAGAAGTTGAGGAATCTGTTCCGATTCCCACAGGGCTGCTAAGTAAGAGCTCATGCTCTACAGCCGCTAGTTGAACTCACAGCAGGCAGTCGGATTAACGTAGAATTGCGTGTCAAGAGATAGGTGAGATTTCGAAGACTGACGATGTATATGAAACGGCAGCAGAATGACGCAGAGTAATGGTCGAAGGCCTACATGCCACGACGTGCAGGTTTTGGAATCAACAAACAGTTCGACAGATCCAGGTGCCCGAGGTGTGAGAGAGAGAGAGAGAGAGAGAGAGAGAGAGAGAGAGAGAGAGAGAGAGAGAGAGAGAGACGAGAGGTATGAGATGGAGGTCTAGCAGAGCAGAGAGTTTTAATAACGACAGTTCGCGAAGGTTTTTTGAGAGAGAGAGATGAGACGAGAGAGAGAGAGAGAGAGAGAGAGAGAGAGAGAGAGAGACTTCCTACATTTTTCTTTACATCAAAAGATATCTTAGGTTTAACGACTAAGATTTACTTGTGAAGTCTCTCTCTCTCTCTCTCTCTCTCTCTCTCTCTCTCTCTCTCTCTCTCTCTCTCTCCGTTATTTAGTAATTTTTCGGTACAATATGTACTTGTCTGAGCAATGAAAAAGCAGTGTCTGTACAGAGAAAGAGAGCGAGTGTAGAGTAAAACGTAAACGACCGAGGAGCCCAACGAATTACTACTGCGAATTCTGTATCGATACAGAAATTATGGATAACAAAGATGTCTCATTTTTTTTTTTTTAATAGGAGTTAACTGCTAACCAAAATAAATGGATAACAAAGATATGTCTAATTTTCTTTTGAAGAGGAGTTAACTGCTAAGCAAAATAAATAGATAACAAAGATAATGTCTAATTATGCACTTTTTTTGAGAGGTGTTAATGCTAAGCAAAATAAATGGATAACAAAGATATGTCTAATTTTCTTTTGAAGAGGAGTTAACTGCTAAGCAAAATAAATAGATAACAAAGATATGTCTCATTTTCTTTGAATAGGACTTAACTGCTAACCAAAATAAATGGATAACAAAGAGATGTCTCAATTTCTATGAAGAGGAGTTAATTGCTAACCAAAACAGAAATGGAGAACAAAGAGTCTAATTTTTTTTTTGAAGAGGAGTTAACTGCTAAGCAAAATAAATGGATAATAAAGATAGTCTAATTTTTTTTTAAGAGGAGTTACTGCTAACCAAAATAAATGGATAACAAAGAGATGTCTCATTTTCTTTTGAATAGGAATTAACTGCTAACCAAAATAAAAATGGAGAACAAGAGATGTCTCATTTTCTTTGAATAGGAGTTAACTGCTAACCAAAATAAATGTGACGACCAACCATTTCTTCTTAGATAAATAATTCTGATGAAGGACTGCATATCACAATCACTACGAATAAAACTGCTTGTACGTTTTCAACGTCGTACAAAACGTCAACTGCAGTAAACAAATGGCGCTTTAAATAATCACTGAAATTCTAGAACTCTCCGACTTCCCCCATGTTCCAAGACTCGTGGCTTCTGGGAATGTAAACTCTACATCGCCAAAATGCGAGGCCTTTGAACCTCCCGCCTTCAGATTCCTTCCTCGAGTTCCAAATGTTCTCTCATTTCACCGTGTAGGGACTAATAAATCCTATTTACCATCATCCTAATGAGGACATTACGGCCACACTGGGCATTTGCTTTATCTGTTTGATTCTAAGAGAGAGAGAGAGAGAGAGACAGGGAGAGAGAAGACTAACAGTGACAATAAAGCATAAGGGATGAGTAATGAGAGAACTTACCTCGTTAAAAAAAATTGCCAACAATTGAGAAACATTCCGTAAACAAAAGTATGACGCCTTTTTTTTAAATATATCATAAAAGCACGGAAAACAACTATACTGATCGTCTCGATCCGTATAACAGAGTTCAACAGCTTTGCCGTGTTTCCATAACACTGGTTCATGCGATTTCGGGCCCCTTCCAATGAATCCTTATACCAGTACATCTCGCTCTAGGTGAAAAGGGCCCAGATGAACTGCGTCGGGCCATTACACGATTGCTTTACAAACCCTCACCATTCATCACTAGTTCGAAGTCCTACTTATCATCTGGGAGAGAGAGAGAGAGAGTGAGAGAGAAGGGGGGGTGGGGGGCACAGATAGGGCCTCTAAGTACTCGAGTTTTGAGTACATGTAAATACTTAAGTAAACAAGTTATACTTAGTAATTTTGTGGGTTTCTTTTTCCATCTTCAGAATAAAACAAAGAAGTTTTCGTTTGGTTCAATGCAGCGAAATATACTAGTATAAATTCCAAGAGAGAGAGAGAGAGAGAGAGAGAGAGAGAGTAAACAATACTGTGTCAACGGCTAATAAACTACTAGTATAAATTCCAGCTCAGAGAGAGAGAGAGAGAGAGAGAGCGAGAGCGCTGAAATTGGTTCGGGAGAGATATAGGCCTACGGCCTCGAAACGTAATGCAGTTAGGGCGGATTTATACATTTACCAGAAGCAGATTGAGGCGCCGCCCCGTTTCTTAAAACCCTCTGCAATATCTGGGGGCAACACGCGGCACATCTAGGGACTGGAATTTAATTTTCCTTTTTATTTAAGGAATGAATATCTTGGGACTGGATTTTCATTTTTCTTTTTATTTAGCGAATGAATATCTTGGGACTGGATTTTCATTTTCCAATTTTTTTTTTCTTCATATCTTTGCCTCTCTGGTATTGTCCTTAAAACCATATATATTCTTTTCGCCCCGTTAAAAAAATGGAAAAGGAAAAATCCCGTGGGGGGTGTGTGTGTGTGGGGGGGGGGGGGGGGGGGGGGGGGGGGGGTTGTTTTCAGGATAATTTTGAATACATGGGAAAGTCCGCTAGTGCTAGTAAGGTTACTAGAGATGCATTTTTATTTTGCTAAAAGATTTTACAACCAGAGTATATAAGCTTTTTCCTTGATAATATCTATCTTGGTAGAGATCAGACTCGGGCCTAGCTACCCAAAAAAAATTTCAGTTCCCGCAGGATGAGTTTTGAGGAATATACTTTCTCTTGATGATGAGAGCACCAACAGATCTCGACTATCTACGTAAGCTATATAAAAAATGTGCAACATGATCATGTCCGCAATATGCCGCACTAACCATCAGCACTATTCTGTATATTTTCGTAGCTAGTCAACAGTGAAACACAGCAACGTATATTTTATGGACTGCACTTCAATGCTCCACTTCCAAATCTGTTTATGTTACAAAACACCACACGGAAAAATGACCAAAACACTATATCCACACAATTCAACTTGTTTGAACTTTACATTGCACTCGCCTCAAACCCTCCACAATAAAAGGTGCAGTTCGACACAGTAACATCCGATCTGCTCACACACCAAATACACATAAATCTAAAGCACAGAAAAGCATTTAAAATGACAACACTGAAAAATAGATAAAAATCCATAGTGACACGGTCATCAACCAATATGTCATACCTCGAAAAAGGGAAAAATGCGCACAAAAAAAACTCTCACAACATAAATCCTATTTTCAACCCTGTTCCCGAAAAGCAGTGTTAATTATAAAACAAAAACAAAACCAAAAGAAAAATCGGGGGATACATTTGAGAGCTTTTCTAAAACTCATCATGAATCCCGGAAGGGAGGCCTCCCGTCATTTCCGACACCCATTTGATGAGTGATGCCAGAAAGAAGGGGTGATTGTGGGGGAGGAGGGGGTGGAGGAGGGGAAGTGTGTGTGTTGGGGAAGGGGAGTTAAGAATGATCAGGTCGAAGAGGGGGATGAAGAGGAGCGAAAGGTAAGGGGTGCAGTTATGCGAAAAAGTGAAGAGGAAAGTGTAGGAGGATGGGGAGGAGAAGGTGGAGAGGGAGAGGGAGGAGGATGAGGAGGAAAGGGAGGAGGAGGAGGGTGAGGTGGAGAGGGAGGAGGAGGAAGATGAGGTGGAGAGGGAGGAGGAGAAGAAGGAGGAGGAAAAGGGAGAGGGAGAGAAAGCAAGACCAGCTTAAAATGGCTGTAGTCTATCGAAAACGGGCTGCTTCACTACTCCCAATATGAAGGGAACAGAATATTTTGAGCTTTATTTGGGAGGGTGAGTATGGACAGGAAAACTTCTGTAGACCTAAAATATTTTGTTAGGGCGCCGTTAAGACCAAGTGAGACTTTATACACCGAGGATTCACCCTTGATTCGGCATTCTAGAGTGAATGTGAGTAATCACTCTCTCATTCCTTGATGTTTTCCCTATCCTAGGCAACAGTTCTTTTTTTTAAGCCCTTCAGCTAACCATAGTCTGATTTTAATTTGAAAAAAAACGGAAGGGAAAAGCTGTTTTACCTTTATCCACAATAATAACTTTTCTTGGCTAAGATCGATACAAGATCTGTTAATATAAAGTGAATGAAAAGATCTGGTAATATAAAGTGAATGAATTCACTTTTACTTTTAGGACGAAAGAGTTTTAAAGAGGGAGAGACCGAGAGAGAGAGAGACGAGACCTAAGATGAGAGAGAGAGAGAGAGAGAGAGAAATATCTAGCTTCAACTTGGGAAGAAAACGCAAGTTCTTTGACCTAGTTTTACTAAACGGCTTAAGAGGTAATCCTTTTCATCGTATATTAAAATTTGATCTCGGAAATTCTTTGAGTCCGTCAGAAAAGGCGACGAGGAAAAATATATTTCTGTGAACAACCGAACCACTTTTATCTATATATATATATATATATATATACATATATATATATATAGATATATATATATATATATACTATATATAGATATTATATAGATATTTAGTAGCATCGAGCACGAATTTTTAGCAAGTTGAAACAGTCGGATCAGATTCCATTACTTTCACTACTTTCCCTTTTTGCTGGTTGAACTTGGAGTACGCTGCTATTTGAGTGGAAAAGCTGAATAATGAATAGTTCTAAAGATATGACTGGCTTAGAGTGCAATTTTGTTCAATGTACATTGCAATTTGAACGAAAAATCTAAAATAATTAACATCTTACATAAAAATTAACGGCTTAAAAGCTGTTGTGTGACTGAGGAACTTGGAATAAAGACTTGCCCCACGATATTACAAAACTTGCTTGACATTCTGCTAGCGGTAAAATTTGCTAGTCTTCTTAAATAATGACTTACACGAAATTACTAGCTTGGAGGTACTTGGCTCCAAAAGTACGCTGCTATATCACTGGAAATGCTCTCTCTCTCTCTCTCTCTCTCTCTCTCTCTCTCTCTCTCTCTCTCTCTCTCTCTCTATATATATATATATATATATTATATATATATATACACATACACACGCAATATATATATGTGTATATATATATATATATATATATATATATATACACATTACACAGCATATATATATGTGTGTATATCCATATATATATATATATATAATAAACTTACAAGCCGCGGTTTCTGCAAAGCTCAGAAGTTACCTATTTGGAAAGGCTAAGATAATGCCTTACTAGCCACAATGCATGCACAAGTAAAATCTGAAAAAAAAATTCAAATATTTTTGGAAAATAATGGAAGAGCAATAAAGGAGGGAGAGGGGAAAGAGAAAGCCTAGAAATTAGCGTAGTAACAAATACGCGGATGTTTATGTCCTCAACATCTCCATCAACCGGCAATGGTTCGCCGTCCTGTCAGTGTCGAGATCAACAGACATCATAAGCAGCATAGACTGGAAAACGTCTAAAATGTCACAGCCTGCTAAATAAACACTTGAAGTATAACCTGTACAATGTACATACGAACCACTGAGTGCAAGATGTTCAGTGACATCCTTCAAGAATGATAAGTCGTCGAGTGTGATAGACTCTCCGAGTACACGATTTCCAGTGTGGAATGAGTCATTGGGAGTTAGATACCCAATCAAGTCGTCAATGTGATCAGTACTTGAAGTAAAATATGCCAATGTGGACACCGTCCCTAACGAAACAAATACTTCGGCGCAGTCGAGTTTTCTGTCCGGTGGTGGCCTCAGCCACGGCGCATAAAACCCTTAGCGCGCCCAAGAAACTCAACCACTTCCAATGGTGAGCTACGTTGTTGGTACCATGCAGCGCTGCCAGAAGTACGATTATGGCTAACGTTAACATTAAATAAAATAAAAACTACTAAGGCTAGAGTGCTGCAATCTGGTATGTTTGATGATTCACATAACAATTTGCAGCCCTTTAGCCTCAGTGGTTTTTAAGATCTGAGGGCGGACGGACAGACAAAACCGGCACAATAGTTTTCTTTTATAGAAATCTAAAAAGAATACAATGTAAAATTCTAAGTACAAGATGGTTAGTGTAAGATACTGGAATGCTACCTTGTGGGATCGAATCAAATGAAGGAAGGTCACAACCAAACAGTTTCCAAGGCGACTATATGCGAGAATTACCAACCAGAGATATTCTGAAGGGCATAACAACTGACCCAGATACTACAACCAACTTCCCTCCTCACAAATCTGTGAACCCCGATGACGTCAACATAGAAACAAATGTGCCATTTTTTTATTCATGAAGGAGAAAGTTGCTTTCGCCTTGACCAGCATAAACCAACAAATAGCTATTTATGTATAAGAACAGGCACAAATCAAATGGAACTAAAGGCAACATTAGAAAGTAAAGTAATATATGAGTGAAACGTTGATTTGGTCTCCTTTATGTAAAATGGGGGACCGCTGATTGTGAAGCACGAATCAGGAGAGTTTTCTTGCAATAAAATGTTTACCTAACAAAGAAATCTAAAAAGAAGAATAAAGGTAAGGTTATAGAAAACATGAGAGAATTTTGGATAAACGCGTTACGGAGAAGGTCGCGTTGTGTTGCTTTGGACTTGTTCGAAAATCAGAACACTTTAAAAGACTGATCTACACGAATTATAAGAGATTTAGCTGAAACGGTCACGATATGAAAGCCTAAATCATAACCAGATGTGTAGGACATTTAGTCGAAGTGGTTTAAACAACTTGAAAGAACTGTGAGAATAAAAGTAAAAAACGTGTCAAATGAATCGATTATTTTGAAAGCAAGGATGGTACGAAGAGGAAGCACAGTACACTGTGTACAAAATTAATCAGATTTACAAGAAAATCTGCTGTGTATGAAAGAAAATGAGAACAAAAGGAATTATTCAGCGGTCAGCGACAACAAGAATGAATGGGATTGGGCAAGGCAGGTGAGAGCTCAGTAAAGGCGGTCTTCGTTAATAGTTGTCTTCATTACTAGTTTCAATGCACCAAAGATTAAAGGGTCGAGTGCCAGCGTCGTTTAATTTAACGGCTATACATTAAAACAGGAAAAAAAAATTAAATTTCAAGTTCCATTTTTAATCTAAATTTATTTTCTGTTTATTCATATCTATCTGATCTAAGAGGACCAAAACTCATACCATCTTAAAGAGTATTTTACAGATTACTTGACTAATAAAACAGGTGGATAATTCGAAAAGCCATTTAAATGAAAACCGGTAAATACCCTAAATCCAGGCTTTAAAATTCTAAGTATTAAGTTCGTAATCTCTCTCTCTCTCTCTCTCTCTCTCTCTCTCTCTCTCTCTCTCTCTCTCTCTCTCTCTCTCTCTCTTTTGTAGTCAATAGCCTAATCAAAATGACTCGATAGATTAATGCCCATTCTATGGCCAAAATTGCCTTTCAGAAAACCCACGAATGTGCTCTGTGTCTATTGGCCACCAGGCATAATTACTTACACCGTTGGTGCAATCACCAGCCCCGCCGCCTCCTCCTCCTCCTCCTCCTCCTCCTCCTCCTTCCTCCCGAACTTCAGCAACACCTAACCCATTCCACCATTTGTCAAGTCATCCACACACATATTTCACTCTGTAATTAAAAGGTAATTGGTGGCGAAGTCTTCATTTTCATGCAGGGCGCCACAAATGGGGATCTTCATTAATCAAGGTCTCTCTCTCTCTCTCTCTCTCTCTCTCTCTCTCTCTCTCTCTCTCTCAATTTCCATCACATGAATTTTGAATCCTCATCTTCTGATGAAAATTTTAGTCAAAGTATTCTCTCTCTCTCTCTCTCTCTCTCTCTTCTCTCTCTCTCTCTCTCTCTCTCTCTCTCTCTCTCTCTCGAGTATCTTTAATTAATTTTTATACCAGCATTCTTTCCTCTCAATCTAAAATAAATGATTTCAGATGCTATATTTTTTTATCACAACGTTATTTTTCCTAAGATTCTCTCAAGCTTAAAAATGAAAATTCTCTCTCTCTCTCTCTCTCTCTCTCTCTCTCTCTCTCTCTCTCTCTCTCTCTCTCTCTCTCAGGAGGCGGAGGAAATATCCTTTATCTCAACTCCGCTCCAGATTCTCCCTTCGTCTCTGAAAACAGGTGCTGGGGAGAAAATAGAACCACTCATCAACCGAAAACTTTTACTTTCCAAGTTTAACAAATATTTTACCTCTTTCACAGGAGTCTCATTCAGGGAGCTTGAACTTCACGTTTCTTCTTCTTCTTCTTCTCCATCCAACTTCTCGTGAAGCGTAGGAGTGATAATGTTACTGAAATACGTGATGATAATTTAACGATAGATGACGGAGCTCTCTCTCTCTCTCTCTCTCTCTCTCCTCTCTCTCTCTCTCTCTCTATATAGTAATATATATATATATTATATATATATATCCTATATATATTAGTATATATATATATATTATGTATATATATATAATATATATATATAATAATATATATATATAATATATATTATATATATATATAATGTCCAGTTTGCTCCACCTCGAAAATACTTTACACGTGTACTGAACTAGGTAACCAATATATATACCCTAATATATAATATATATATATATATATAGTATATATATATATATATATATATATATATATATGTATACATATAAAATTACATACAATTATTAAATTTCACAGGTAGAGTAAATTTGATATCAAACGACATTTCTAGCTTAATGCTTATATATCAAATCAAAGGTGATGTGATAAAATTCACTCACATTATATATAATATATTATAATATATATATCTATTATATAGATATATCATAATATATTATAGATTATATATATATAGATATATATATATATATATATATATATATATTATATATATATATGTGTGTGTGTGTGTGTGTGTGTGTGTGTGTGTGTGTGTGTGTGTGTGTGTGTGCATAAAATTACATAATTAATAAATTCATAAATTATATAGAAACCTGTTCCCAACAAAGGTCATAACGCCTCTGTTCAATTAGGATGTCATTTAAATACATGATAGCTGGTCGACTATTGTGGATGCCTGCCACGTTGAAATGGGGAACGAATCTGGAAAATGCATTTAAATTGCTAAGTCCTTTTGTCGTGACATATTATCCCGTCTCTCTGTTTGTTTAATAACAGCAATTCATTTATGAGACACGACATTTCCCTATGATTACCTACACGCATGAAACATATAGAATATCTCTCTCTCTCTCTCTCTCTCTCTCTCTCTCTCTCTCTCTCTCTATCACACACACACACACACACACATGAAATTGGCAAGGATATCCATACTCTTTCTTAGCGACAAATTCATAGAAATTCATCAAGTAGTATCACTCGCTTTGCATATGATTCTTAAATATATCAACAGACCCTCAGTCTCTCTTGCCTCACCGCAAATGAGAACGGCCAAGCGTTCGCTCCGTCTCTCATGCGCTGTTTTACCCACCTCGAAATATTCCACTAATTTCTCTCCTCACAAATTATCACCCCATCATCTTTCTACTCGGGGGGCATTCCTCGCGCGGGTGGGAGTCCTGAGAGGGGCCCGCCCCAGTGCCTCCTTCGAAGGGCATCTCCTTAATGAAAGCATCAAGAAATTATTTTCCTGACCGTGTTCCTATCTTTATTGCCCAATAATGGCCGAGCGCTGAACGCCTGGCGGAGGATATTGTCAGCGCTTTGTCCTGGGTTATGGCAAGAATGTTTCATTACATACTTTTAATTCTAGAGCGAATTCGACATTGGCGGCTGAGGGCATTAGAATACTAAAAGTGGTAATAATGAACAACGAAACCGATGGTGATACTAATAGTGAAGCAAGATATAAATGTAATGTAGGCACATCCGTTCTCTCTCTCTCTCTCTCTCTCTTCTCTCTCTCTCTTGATATATATATATATATATATATATATATATATATATATATATATATATATATATATATATATAATATTTAATGTGTGTAATGTATAACTGAATCACGAAATTTTGGAACGCGATGCATATATAAATAAAGGCAAAAGCCACGAGCTAAGTGAAACAATGGAGTACCGCTGCAAGGCCTGTAGACTTCTTGTCCTTTACTAAGCAGACTTAGTAAAGGACAAGAAGTCGAAAGAACTTTCACTTTCCTTTGTGGCTTTTGCCTGTGTATATATATCTGTCTACCGTCTGTTTCTACAGACTCTCTGACTATCTTAATATAATTAACGTCATGTTTTTAGCGAAAGAGGATCAAGAAAAAATTACATTCCCGCCGGGATAAAAAAAAAAAAAAAGTATAATATTTTCTGAAGACATATATATTCACATACATACGCATCAACTTAGAAATGAGAGAGAGAGAGAGAGAGAGAGAGAGAGAGAGAGAGAGAGAGAGAGAGAGAGAGAGAGAGAGAGCAGTCAACATTTGGCAGCTTGTGGAGGGTAAAGAGGACATGCCCTACGTGTGCCTTTTTCACTGAATGGCAACAAAGCTACGGTACCACCCAACCCTTCCATCACCACATTAAGGAGTGTGAGGTCGGTACGATGAAAATACCTGCTCATACAGAAGTGGTGCCCGTCACAACCACGTACTGATCGAGCTTTGGCTCGGACGTACAAAATGGCGAACATACTTCTATGTATACTTAAGGTCATCTTACAACACCGTCGTTCTTATTCTATATTAAGTCCACTATGTTGCTTCAGTTAATAGTTAAACGTGGCGTTCATTATCCGCAGATTCCCAAGGTTGCACACAGAAGGAAATAAATATACGGATACATATGTGTTTTATATTAGTATTATATTGATATTACTCAGCTACATACGGCTTTACCCATTTTTAAGAGGTGGATGCGGGTCTTGAACTTCATGATATTCTTAATAAATCTTTTGCGGAGTGCGGTTGCTAGCCCTATGACTTTTCAACCTATCTATTGTCAATCCCATTGGACCAACTACTACATATATAATATCATGCTGAGGTCATCAGTAACAATATGGATTTCTTTTTTTTAAGGAAACGTAGCTAAAACATTTATTTTTTACAAAGCTCAAGATCGAATACGCCATTTTGGCTGGTAATCACTGAATCACATCATTATTATTATTCATAATGGACTAACATTAGTATGTGATATTCCATAATATGAATTTCCACATTGATTGCATTTCCAAAATCAATTACCTTTTCCTTTTCAGAGCTGATTTATCATCATTAAAAAAATCCTCCTTCTGCATCATAATAATAAGGTTCTGGATTCCTACCTCACCATACAAACTATATCTGCAATTTTTTGGATTTACGACGTTAATAAACTGTGCGTTAATTTTTTTCTGTCTACAAATGTATATCAGTCAGTGAAACTCAGATTTCTATGAACCCGTGGCCACAAAACATGAATTTATCGACAGGCCAAGATTTGGGGTCAATTCATTGCATAAAGCTGATTGGTTCTGCAAAATGAAAAATTCACCAATGGCCGTGGGTCGAATTTATCGTCCCTGAATCCACAATTTTTCGAAACTGGCCAATGTCCTTACATTTTCAGTTCACTGTCAGCGCAATGATGCGACACAAACATGAAAATACGAGCACGCTCGAACAAATGCAAAAATCTTAAACACGAACATAAATACTGTCACATTTTTATATTTGAGTTTGCATGCTTGGAGGTACACTCAAGGAAACTTTCCAGTGTTTATCAATACATAACTTTTTATTTACTTTTTTGTCGTTTTGCTCGTAAATGTTAAGTTAACTCTTCTTGTTAGCTGTTTTGTACACATGCAGCTGTTTACTTATTATTACTTATATAGCAGAACATCTTGATAAGCAGTAAAGATAAAAAAATGAAAAGGATAGTTAATCCAAAACTTAAAATATATATATATATATATATATATATATATATATATATATAATATATATATATATATATATACATACTAGAAATGGAAACCAATAATGAAAACGGGCGTAATGAAACGTTAATAATGATACCATTAACTATGAATATTTACAAATTAAAAGCCACAAATCAAGTACAATTGAAACGGTAAAAAAACCAGTATTCATAATTAAAACAGTAA
Organism: Macrobrachium nipponense; assembly: GCF_015104395.2. Lineage (NCBI taxonomy): Eukaryota > Metazoa > Arthropoda > Malacostraca > Decapoda > Palaemonidae > Macrobrachium > Macrobrachium nipponense. The sequence continues at coordinate 26,793,897 of NC_061104.1, forward strand.
TAACAGAAACAATAACGGCCGCAGCAAAGATGAAAACAGTAAAAACTGAGAGGTGTGACATTTAAAAGAGTTGTAATGCAATCTAGCACCAAGGAATCTCATTTGGAGTTGTTAGGATTTTAATTAAGCAATAAAACAATTCAAAATTCCACCATCCCATAATTACACTTAAAATTAAAATTTAACAAACTTACTTATCTTTCCTTTAATTCCAGGACAGTCTGTTAACAATTTGTTGCTAATTATACTCAACAGGAATGAAAAACTGTGTTGAATAATCAAGCTTAATCCAACATAAAATTGAATATATAATTAAATGCTATTTTGATTTCGAAATTCAACTTACTCTCAAGAACTTAATTTTCTATTAAATATTAGTAACCGGCACTTATAGTTGGCCAATAATTTCATATATATTCAAGAAAAGGGCAACTGTGTGAGGATTCCCAAGCCTAGATCTTGATATCAGAATCTCTTCTCCTAAAACATTAAAATAAAATGACAATATAAACGAAAAGCAATTAAAAATCACATGAAAAAAGCATTTACATTGAAACAGACATTCATCCTGTCGTTCTTGTTCTCTAGAAGTGAAATTCCGTCATGATTACATTTCCAACTGAAGGTATGTTGGTGGAAATTGTGTATCTACAGTTCAGAATTCTACCAGTATTATCGAGGATCCTCTAGTGTGAGTTCAAGGTTTAGATGTGTGGTGTAGTACGTAGGAAGGATCGACACACTGCTGATGGGCTTTCTGATTATTAACACACGTGTGTGTTTGTGTGTATGTATATAAGATATATATATATATATATATATATCTATATATATTATAATAATATATATATATGTATGTATGTATGTATGGATATATATATATAGTATATATATATATATATATATATTATATATATATTTATATTGAATATGTATGTATGTATCTGATCTGTGTGTATATATATATTATATATATATATATATAATATATATATATATATATATATTATATATATATAATATTCAATTAATAATAAAAGGCTGGTTAAAATACATTGGTTTAAAGCTAATTGCTATATATTTCGGTGGTCTGACTACCACCCTTTATAGCACTTAGCTTTAAATCAGCATTTTAATGGGTCTTTTATACTTGAGACGTATCCTGTCTTAACAGAAGATTTTATTTACACACACACACACCACCATCAAGACGACCATCGGTGGCACTCCACACAGATCTCGTGTCTACATCCTACCGACTCCCACATCATCGCCACAGAAGCTGGACGTAGGAGCCAACGGACGTCCGGTAAGCATCATTTAAGCCTCTAATAAGCGTAAGTGTGAAATAACCGGGCCATACTGGATTACCTTGAGGAAAGTGGGTCAGGGCAGGTACTGGCACCTCTCTAGCTTCCGCTCGTCCAGAGGGGAAATAATGCGTGGGAAGAGGGGAGAGGGAAAATAGGATGTAGAAGAGAGGGAAGAGGGTGAGAGGGAAGAGAAAAGGAACGAGTGGGACGAGGGAGGGGGGAAATGGGATGCAGAATAGAGGAGAAGGGAAAGGCATGAGAGGTGGGAAGGGACAGGAGAAATGGTAGGAAGAAAAGGGGCCATGAGAAAGAGGTGAATGGGTTGGGGGAAGGAGGAAGGGGGAAAGAAAGGAGAATGGGATGGGTAAGGAGAGGTGAGGGGAACGGAGGGAGTAGCAAGAAGAAGGGGGGGGGGGGGAGGAGGACAGGTGATGAACAGCCTCGTTAAAACCGATTTATCTGCAGCAGTTCCCGATCACAGTCGTTTTAACGAGCAATAACCAATGAGCGAACAGGTTCGTTAAGTCGTTAAGCAAATGAATTACTATTTTACATTATAAAAATACACATTTCAATATTACAGCTCCATTTTCATAACGCTTTCGAGTATCTTTTGTAGAAGGTAACTCAAATCATTTACGAGTTATATTAATCTATCACTGAAAAAAAAATCAAAATCAAAACTAAAATGTAGACTTTAAAATATTAAAAAAACATTCGACCCAAAAAAGGGATTTCGTATATCCGAACTTCGCAGCCCCACTCCCCCATGAAAAGGCTAAAAAAAATATGTGTGTGTGCTACTTGTTAAGAGATAAATACTAAATAAAAAAATGATTAGCAATGATACTCTCTCAATGGAAAACTCGTTGCATAGCCCTGGTTGTTGCAACTTTAGAGTAGTCTCTCTACAATGCATCTAATTCATTGCTTTAATGGGGAAAAATTCAAACGTTTTTCCTTCTTTTACAAGGGTACCCAACCGGCCTGAGGTGGAAGCAGGGTGACATTGCTTGTCTGAAAATGCTACCGACTGCACCACGCAGAAGCTTTCAAAATGTCGACGCTAAGTGCTTAAAAATTCGCACATATTATTACTAAAATCTGATGGCAAAGTTAAGAAGAATGCGTGATTCAGATAACGCATTCTTCTTAGAAAGAAGGTCGCTGCTCAGAGCACAAGGCCGGCAGAGGGACCAGCCATAATCTCAGTCACTGGAGAGAGAGAGAGAGAGAGAGAGAGAGAGAGAGAGAGAGAGAGAGAGAGAGAGAGAGATATTTGGCTAAACTGGATTTTCACGGCTTAGAGACGTCAACGGTCCTAAGTTATCAGGAGTATAGGACATGAGAGAGAGAGATTATCAGCAGTATCCATGAAACAAATGCCCCCTTCCTATCCCCAAAGCCTCTTCCGAACTAACCTAGCTTGCTCTCTCTCTCTCTCTCTCCTCTCTCTCTCTCTCTCTCTCTCTCTCTCTCTCATATCAGCAGTAACGTGGACTGGGGTATCGTGCATGAGGCCGCGACTGACATAATTCTGGTATTGATTGCAAAGCTCTGCTAGCAGCTCAGCTGACTGGGCCAGCCATTCCTCTCTCTCTCTCTCTCTCTCTCTAAATAATGCTCTTTTTCACCTTACATCCCACGCTTCTCTTTTCTCACTCCTACTTTCTTCGGTTTTTAATCTCCCTCCAGGATCATTCACCCATTTTCGAGCTGCCATGTTGAAGCTCTCTTCTTCTCTCGGGATATCTCTCTTTTGTACTATCTTTTCTCATTATTACGGTTTCACCATTCTGTCGTCTGTTTTCAATTCATTTTCTTAATCCGTCATCGACTCTCTCTCTCTCTCTCTCTCTCTACAACTCCATTCTCGGCGACACCTCTCATAGCCACTTTGCACTATCTGGAGCTCTTCTCGTCGTTATTAAGCCACCTTCAAATTCTGGTTTTCCCTCTTCTCTCTTTTGTCTCATTTCTTATTGCACTCACTCTGTATTCTCATTTCGTGTCTAATTCTCTTTCTCTCTCGTATACTGAAGTCGCCTTTTCGAGTATACTCTTTCTTCTCGTTTCCCCACCTCGGCATCATTCATCATCTCCCTCTTTTAAACAATTTCTCTTTTCCTCCTTTATTTACGCTCTCTTCTTGCTGTTCTTCTTGTCTCTCTTTTGCTCTAAGGGGTTTTAGTAATCTCTCGTTCATTCTTCGACACATATTTTCCCTTTCCTGATTATTCTCCTATTGTGAGTATCTCTCCCATTTATCTTTTTACGCATACACATTTTCATTCTTCCTTCACCGTGTAACCTTTCGTTCAACCCTTCTGTTTTTCATTCCGTTGCTTTAATAACAATCTCTTTTAATTTCTCATTTTGCTCCTCACCTATATACTCTATTATTCCTCTGCTTCTCTTTTCCTTTTCTCTTTCTTTACTCTTCTCTTTTTCCTACTTCCCCTAATTCCTCCCCTCCTCTATCTAGCTTCCTTGGGCGGCCGCCTCCTGCCGGTGCTCTCCCCATCTACGCTCTCTTCCACCATAGATTGATTTCCTCTCTCTCTCTCTCTCTCTCTCTCTCTCTCTCTCTCTCCCCGAATCCTGGTGTTTCGCACATGTCCTTCCAGCCCATTCCTCTCTCTCAACCTCTAAATCGAGGTGCTCGTTAGCAATTGCTCGCTCTTCTCTCTCTCTCTCTCTCTCTCTCTCTCTCTCTCCAAAAGTCTAATGGTTGTTAATACTACTATATTCCTAACCATTTCTTTTTCTCCCTCTACAATTTAAATGCACAATGGCCACACTCATATATATACGTATACATACACACACACAAACTCAGCACCCCTAAGGAGGGTTGGCTCGGAAAAGAGCTATTCTTTCGCATTTCAGCGAATATTTTGGGATGTGCCTGGTGGCCCAACGCCTTTTTTTCACCCCGGCTGCGACCCACAAGTGTCAACCAGCTACCTATAAAATAATGCAGTGCTTTGGCCAACAATGATACAACCGGCAATCGACCACAGACCCTCCATATTTGGGTTTCAAATCCTTCGCCAACCAAATACACAACTGCCAACACCAACGACACCAACATACATACACAAACTCAATCTTCACTGAAACCCAATCACCACCATCAAGTCGACAGAACTGAAAATCTATAAAGACAAACTCCATTAAATTACGTAAAAGCCAACCCAAATTCAGCCAAAATACACAACCGCTAACACAAACTACCGCAATCCATGCCGGCGGCTTTGACTGTCGCTCTACATTCAAGGACTTTCAGTCTTCATGCTCTGACCTACTGCAACTTACAAAGGACCCCTAGGGGTGTTTATTCCACAGAGTCCCATTTCTAGACTTGTAAGAATGATTTGATCTTAAACTAGAGGAGAAAACATCTAGACGAACTTGAACCCGTGGCAAAAGGATGAAAAGTATAAACCTGGAGCCCTACAGGCGACTCAACAAAGAATCTTTTGAACCATCTACCACCTACGAAAACCATAAATGAACCCGCGACTTTCATAGAGGCATCCTAACAAGTTTCTGGTCTGAGCCAACAGGATGTCACCGGGAGACACTTTGAAAATCAGGTCACTGAGGATTTTTTGGGGAGTGGGGGGCGGCTGGGGGGGGGGGGTTGGAGAAGAGGAGTTTTGGTTAACATAACGCATTTGGAAAATCTCGATGATTATATGCAATCGCCTTCTCTCTCATGGAATAAACCCAACATCTCCGAGTTCAATAGCAAACTGTATTTCCAAAAACACACTCGAATGCCCGTATATAAATCTTGATTAGATAAATTCTCTCTCTCTCTCTCTCTCTCTCTCTCTCTCTCTCTCTCTCTCTCTCTCTCTCTCTCTCTCTCTCTCTCTCTCTGTATATCGAGCGACCATGCAGAGGGGAGGGAGAACCGCCCATTCCTTCCACGGTCCATCAGATCTCCTCCATCTGACCAGAGGATATTTAATAATGACCCAAAAAGATACACAAAAGGGCATTGTATCCGCTGGAGGGGAAAAGGATACACGAGAATTCTTCAATCCCTCCTCCATTCAATCCTCAGGAATTACGCACTTACGCGGCCAAATCCCCTCATATTGAAACTTCAGTGCTTTCAAACTTCGAGCAATTACCGAGGGAGGAAACCGAGTATTCTGCAAGCAACATACGTGTTGGGACACACAAACAAACACATACAGAGAGAGAGAGAGAGAGAGAGAGAGAGAGAGAGAGAGAGAGAGAGAGAGCCATGCTCACACAGACATGAAAACGATTTGAGAGCGAAAATGCTGGTACACTGTGATACACAATTATTTATTGCAAGTATGTATGATGGAATATTCATTAATCGCTAATGTATTTATGTATGTATGATGTACGCAAAAATATTTCTCGTACCGAATGTGTTTTTATGCTAAATCGTTTGTACACTGCCATAATGAAGCACATTCACATAGTGTAGGTTTCTGAATGCAAAAATGTTTGTAGACTACATTGCACCATGCATAACGAATGTGCATCCATGTAAAAATGCTGCAATTAATATGCTAAAAGGTTCTGTATATTATAGCATACATAACGAATGCTTTTACAGAGCATTAATTCAGGTGAGAGTATGCATGCGAGAAAAAGACAACGTAATTGTCCACCTACAATTTGTATGTATGTATATATGTATATATAATATACCAGAACATATCCAACCACATGCATATACATCTCTTTACATTATGAATGTACGTATATAAATGGGTGTGTATATATATATATATATATATATATATATATATATTATATATATATATATATACACATACATACATACATACATACATACATATATAAGTACCTATCTTATTTACATAAATACAAGTAAGCAAAATTCTCTCTCTCTTACACACACACACACACACACACACAGAATCCAGCCACAGTTAATATCCGACAGGCTTTCCGTGAAGGGACAGAAATAAGTAATAACCAAGGAAAACTTTTCCAACCAGAAAATTTCAGCTAAGGTGGGGGAAGGAGGGGAAGGGTGAGGAGGAGGAAGGAGGAGGGTGGGAGGAGGAGGAGGAGGAGGGTGGGAGGTCGAAGGATCAGGGGGAGGGCTGGGAAGGAGGATAGGTAGTGTTAAGTGAAAAATGGTAGCCGGGGATTTCTAAAAAAAAAATTATAATAAATAAATAAATAAATAAATAAAAATGTTAAAATTTCGAACTCTCATTAGTCTCTTATTGTTAATCTACGCCTGTCTACAGGTAATGTGACCCTTTTTTCATGATTTAAATAGGTATCATGCATCATCAGTGTGTACTGTTTTGCAGTTATGAATGCCAGGCTTACGTAGCATCGACTAGTTTTACGTAGAATCGACTAGTTTTACGTAGCATCTACTAGTTAATCTACAACACAAGAGAGAGAGAGAGAGAGACCGACGTAAGAGGCGGATGAGGATAGCGCGAGGAGAGAGAGAGAGAAATTTGTTGTGTTTAGTCATTTAAAACGCCCGAGAAAAAGAAGTGTATATGAAAGAGAGACGCTAACTGGGACATCTCCCCCCCCCCCCCACCCCCCCCCCCCCCCCCCCTTTTCCCGCCTACACACTTTCATGTTTATAACTATTCACTTTAACCTTTGACATTCCATCGCGCCCACGCCAGCGTCGCGCCCACGCCCCACGTTACATCAAATTGCCAGCATTTAAAAAAAAAATAAAACCAATCCTCACACATCAATAACTAACGACTTATTACCTATCTCGAGTTCAATTACTGCTATCAGCATATTCTGACATGCAAATTATCCCACGCCCAGATAAAAAAAAAAAAAAAAAAAAAAAAAAAAGGTTACTCATAAAGGTAGACTCCTTTAGCCTATGCAACGTTTCTTAGCAACTGATGCAAGCTGCAATGTCAGATGGGACGAAGTAGCTACTAGATGAGCTATTACCTTACAAGAATGATAGTATTCAATGACGTATTAAACTTAACGAAATACACAAGCCATTTTATTATCATTATTATTATTATTATTATTATTACTATTATTATTTCGCTCAGTGAAAACTATTTTGACGAAAAAGTATCTAACTTCAAAACAGGTTACTATGAAAAAAAAAATCTAAACCCTCGAAAACGATACAACTGCTCAAAATACATCCATTTTGATTAAGCAGAATGAAAATAGAAGAGGAAATACTTCATTCGGTCAATAAATACACGAAATAAAAACCATACAGTGAAAAACACAGGGTAAAGGGGGAGCAGTAGAGCGGGGACCCCTTCCCCACCCTACACCAAGTAGGAGACTGCGCGACTCTATACTCCCCACTTGTCTGATCAATTCACTTCGTGTCACGTGACTATCAAACCCACCAATCAAGGGCGGCCAGTTCCTATGACGCAACCCGTTCTGGAGTACGCTAAGCATCTGAAGACTGAATAATAATGGTAGTGCTAGAGCTATAACCTCTACATTCTGAAGGTGATAAGAACGAGAGAGAGAGAGAGAAAACAATATTCTTAGAAATATGACCTATCGCATTCTTGGTTCTTAATATATCTCGCTCTGACCTCCTTACAAGCCTTTCCGGTTCTCTCTCTCTCTCTCTCTCTCTCTCTCTCTCTCTCTCTCTAAGAAAAAAAAAAAAAAAAAAAAAAAAAAAAAAAAACGGATCTGGAATTTATCATTACTAATATAATGGTAATTAATATTATTCAAAATGCACTGCCATTCACATCAAACAAGCAGAAAAGGCCATTCATTCATTTGCTCAGCTAACTTAGAAAAAATTACTCAGAATAATGAATTACACATAAATGAAGCTAAGTCAACAGACAAAACACCATTCCCATCCGAAAGCGCCATCCACAACAAGAGGAGACACAAAAGAAAAAAAAAGAAATAAAAAACTAAAAATAAAAACTAACTATATTTCTGGCAATAATCAACAGTGGAGACGGAATCAATCCGGCTCTATTAATATTACTGGCCTTTTGGTGTGCGCGTGCGTGTGTGCGCGCGTGCGCATGCGCAGGTGCAAAGGCGTTGTACACGCAAGGCATTCAATTCACGAGCGGCTGTATACGGCTAAACATTACCTATCAGTCGGTACAAATTTTCATCCCCAAGGAAAGAGTAGGCGCATGCGTACTACATGTTTGTGCGCAAGCTTTAAAAAAAAATCAATGGAAAATGTTTCGTGCGTACCTCTAAGCATCTGTCTTTTAAAAGACGATATTTTCTTCCAAATAAGTTTTCTTTAAACGAACACCTCTGCGAATGGAGTTTTAAGCGATTTCCTTTTTCAATTCTACGTATAATGTTTCCTTTAAACAAACACACTTCCTGCAAATGAAGTTTTAAGCGACTTTCCTTTCCAATTCTGGGCATATAAAGAACTTTTCTTAAACGAACAGTTTCTTGCAATGAAGTTTTACGCGGTTTTCTTTGTCATTTCAAGTAATGAAGTTTCCTTTTGGCGATGAAGCTTTCAGCAAGACGATTGATTCCTTGGAGTGGCGGATTTCTCTTTTTTTCAGTTTTCTGTAAAAGAAAACTTTTGAGATGGCTATTTCTCTGTCCGTCGGCACTTTGTCTGTCCGCCCTCAGATCTTAAAAACTGCTGCTGCTGGAGGGCTGCAAATTGCTATGTTGATTAGCAACCCTCCAATCTTCAAACATACCACACTGCAGCCCTCTAGCCTCAGTAATTATCATTTTCGTTAAAGGTTAAAGTGAACCATGATCGTGTGGTTCATAAAACATGACACCGAGAACCACCGAAAGATGGCTCTATTTTCGGTGGCCTCGATTATACGTTGTACAAAAACTTGATTGCGCCGAAGTTTTACCTGTTTTTCTTTAGGATTGCTTTCTTCCTTTGAGGACCAAGACAGTCTTCAATAATGGTCGTTTTCTTCGATTAAAATTTCTTTGTGGCTAAAACTTTCCGCACTTTCTCTTTACATGCACACAAAAATAATGAATGCTTATAATTTCACATCACAGACTCAAAAAACAGTTTTTACAGACGTACACAAACACAGATATGAATGTGATGTGTGTAACAAGAGAGAGAGAGAGAGAGAGAGAGAGAGAGAGAGAGAGAGAGAGAGAGAGAGCATTTACTCTGTCAGATATCCTTTAACTGCTCTTCATTAACCCATAACCATTACTAACCTTTCACATTCAGGGAATCTTTTCCCGGTGAGCAGAAAATAACTTTGCTGGCTAATGGAAAAAGTAAAGAAAACGGGCTAAACAAGTGAAACAATTAGAATAAAATCACAGATAAATGAAAATTCTAAAAAAAAATAAAAGGACGTGAGAGGAAAATGGAAATCAAAAGACCCCAATGAAAATGGGAAGTCCTACGGCAAACAAGGCCCAAAGGAACTTAGGCCTCACAAACACATCCTGTATAAGGACCAAAATATCCTTTCGAGCCCCAAAGACCCTTAAGACCCTTTAAAGCCTTATCCGTAAATGCCCTCAAACGGAGGCATCAAAAGCCCACCGACATGCATGGCCTGCTTACGCAAACAATTACCGTAATCAGGGCAAAGGAGCCTTGACCTCGGTGCTCCCATATGGAGCGCCGCTGGCATCTTCATTATCGTCATCATCCCTCTGTCTCGTCTCCTCTGACGGTCTCGCTCTGCTGAAATGGGGAGAGAGAGAGAGAGAGAGAGAGAGAGAGAGAGAGAGAGAGAGATTCATCAAAGTATCAACTGACTGGGAAAAGAGAGAGAGAGAGATAGAATGAGAGAGAATTACAAGGATTAGGATGTCTCATCGGATGGACTAATAAGTCCATCCGAGGAGACATCGTGTGCCTACCTACGTCAAGGAGCAGGTTTTACTATTTTTTTTAACTCTTAGAGAGAGAGAGAGATAGAGTTCATCAAAGTAAGAACTAACTGGGAAGAGATAATTGGGGGGGGGGGGGGGGGGGGGGGGGGGTGGGGGGGGGGGGGGGGGGGGGAGAAGAGACGCTTGAAGGAGTTAATTTGGCATAACGGAAACGAATATATGTTAATGACATCAGAATCGGCCAAAGACGACGTCCAACTGATGCGGGAATGAAGCTGGTCTCCAGAACCTGGTGCTTTTGATTAGAAGCGAGATAATGTTCGCTTTGTCATTAGCTTATAATTACGGACTAACTTTGCCATGACAGCTAAATGCACTCGCGCCGTTTCCACAAGCCCGGATGCGAGGGGAAGCTCTAATATAGAGTGAACCCCACCCCCTTCCCCCCCAACCCAACACTTCGTCAATAAATACGGCGTAATTATGAGTGCTTAGTTTGGCTTTCTCATTAACTTTTACTTCTAATTTTAAAGTAATTACCTACCAGATATCATAATACCACTTCCCTCATACTATATATATATATATATATATATATATATATATATATATATATATATATATAATATATATATATTATATATATATATATATATATATATAAACGTTATTTAAACAAACACCCACACCTATATGTGTGTGTGTGTGTGTGTGTACAAATTACCGTTATTCCGTTGATCCAAGTACAAGAATGGCAGAAACATTGAAAGGACAGTGATAATATGCGTATATATATGTATGAATTTATGAATACTAATTTATGGAATTGTTTACTAATCCAATACGACTAAATGAATAATTTGCAAAAGTATTTAGTGACTTCCTTTCTTTTTTAATAATTAATACATTCATTTATAATAAAACACTTGCTTCTTGCTGTTATAACACTTAATTTGCAGACGACAGTTTATCAGTTAATCAAGTGGGTATCATGATAGACATCATCACTAGAGGACAGAAAAGGCACCAGCATCATTATCGAAGATTCAAATATCGTTATCCTCTATCAGCCTTATCACCTTCATTAACAGTGACATAGTCATAAACTGTATCTTGCTCACTGATGCTTGGGAACAATGTCGTCACTAAATCAGTACATTAGACATTTCTACAATCATAAAGTCATTTTCGTAGTTATCATTATCATAGCAATTAGAATCCCATCTTTATAACCACTTATTGTCGTAGCAGGGTCGTCGTCGTCATCATTATCAACATTAATCTCTATTCATGATCCAGACCTCTTTTACAAAAACCCATTAGACTATCTTCATGATCCAGTCTTCTTCACAAAAACCCATTAAACTATCTTCATGATCCAGTCATCATCACAAAAACCCATTAAACTATCTTCATGATCCAGTCTTCTTCACAAAAACCCATTAAACTATCTTCATGATCCAGTCATCATCACAAAAACCCATTAAACTATCTTCATGATCCAGTCATCATCACAAAAACCCATTAAATTATCTTCATGATCCAGTCTTCATTACAAAAATCCAATCTGATTCATGTTCATTATCACCATCAACAGTACTAGCAAAAAGCCACTAACACCATCAGTACCACCAACATTAGAACTTTTATCACCATCTTCATCAACGACAATAGAAACACCCACTATCACGATAAAAATCATTATCGTAATCAATAACAAGAGTATAACTTTCTTGATGAACCGCTGTCACCATCTCCATCATTAGTAGGACAAAGTAGAGCAACGACCACCATTAGCGACATGAAAGACTCCTGGCAGAACCCCATTGTCACCACCAACAGTTAATCCATAAATAACCGACAATCACCATCAACTGCAAAACCAATAGTGTCACTACCATCAGCAAAATTAGCAATGGGCATCTATCACCATTAACGAAGAATCAACAGAGGGCCAGTGTCACCATCACCGTCACAATGATTTCCATTCACAATAAAACCAGCGAAGGATCACTCTCACTATCTCCTTCATTATCGCCATAAACAGGCACCCATGAGAGACGGTATCACTATCATTATCACAGTAAGGTAGAGCAACCTAAGGGGAACAACCGGCTGCCCTGAAAGGGACAGCCGATCTTTATATATAAAATAAAAAAAAACATCAGAAAATATAAAAAAAAAGCCACTCGTATGAAATTAAAAGCAAACACCAGCCAATCTCCCTACGGTTGAAAAATAGATATATTTTATTGCCTGATGTCATGAGCGAAGGTCTAGATGATGAAACTTTCAAACATTCATGCTCTAGATATGAAACAGCTTTTACAACATAAAATGGAATGTACCGTACCAGTACCGACGTTATAATATATATATATATATATATATAATTAATATAATATATATAATATAATAATATTATTAATATATATGTCCGTGTGTGTGTGTGTTGTGGTGTGGTGTGTGTGTGGTATGGGTATGTAATGTATTGTATGTATGTATGTAGTATGTATGTATGTATGTGTATGTATATATATATATATATGTATATATATATATATATATATATATATATATATATATCTATAAATAAATATATTCTGTGAGCAATACTGGTTAGTCTAGAAGGAAAAGATCTGTGAGCTTAATTACCACACATTATAAAAAAAATTGCCGGGCAACATTATGTACTAACGTAGGTTTCATCCAATTGCAAAATTGCTTAAACAACCCTTATTTTCGACATGACAAATACACTAGTTTAGTAATAATCCTTATAATAATAATCTATAATATTCCTATTACGGATGAAAATGATGCCCACCACTGAAAACAATGAAGAAAACGACAACAATGATTATCATTACTATTGCTTTGATAATTAAACTCACCATAATTACGATAATGAATGATAATAGCCTAATATTAACGATATTGAAGAAAAAGGACAATCATAATATTGACGATAAAAAGCACTAACACTAAAAAGAGAAATGTATCTAAATACACTTTTCTGTGTACAACATAACACCGCTAAGCTGAGCTTAATAAACTTTACGTTCATATGGCGTCGTCTAGCCCGCGGTCAACCCCCCCCCCCCCTCAACCTTGGTCATTACATAGATAGGCATAATGAATGTTCCTTGAGGTGAGAATCACGATGGTACTTAACGTCCCAAGGGTCGGGCTTTTCGTCTCGAACGTCATTACAAGTTTAACCAGACCACTGAGATGATGAGCAGCTCTCCTAGGGCTGGCCGGAAGGATTAGATATTTATACGTGGTTGGAAACAAACTGGTTGTCAAGCAACGGTATCTACAACTTATTGTAGGATCCGAACCACATCGAGAGATGAATTTCTATCACCAGAAATAAATTCCTCCGATTTCGCGTTGGCATGGAAACAGTGGCAACAATAAAATGATCATAATATGGTAATAAAATACTTAATGAGAAGACACCAACTCTAACATTGAATAACAGCGCCGGTAAATCATCGCAAATCATCATTATGATGTTATGATGATGATGAATGAGCTTCGTATAATTAACGATATTTACGGCAGCATTATTAATTATGAAAATGACGATCTATGACTGACTGTCCTGAACGTATCAGAAATCATGCAGCAACAAAGAGTCACAATTAGATTTATATGCATGTAATACACTTCATAAAATAAAACGTTGCGATGACAGTTGAAAATAATCATCAATCAATCGTAACATGAAAACAATTAAAAAACATATTGCAATCAGCTAAAAGAAAAAAAATGAATGACCTCCTGACCCAATTACAGGAGTAAAAAGTAACAATTCTCAAATTCATGAAGGGTCACAGCCTCAATTTTCTTTCGTCGGCTACAAAATCAATCTGTCAACTTTGCAAAACTCCGATGAAATTCGGAAGAAATAATAGAGATGATGAATAAGAATGCGAACATTAAAACGGCGCTTTCCACTCCACGCCAAAATAGAAATCTACAAAACTGAAAGACAGTTAAAGGGAAACATTCCTGTCTGCACCATAACTCACATCTAAAAAGTCGAAATAAGACTTTACCTTCAAATGAGAGAGAAATTAGAAAAAAAAACCATAAAAAATAGGAATTCATCAAAATGAAAAGCTTTTCTTTATCAAATAATGGTAAAAAACTGAAGGAGAAATTTAATTTTACAAAGTGATGAAAATGTTGACATGTAAAACATAACGGAAAACTGTCCTCTTTGAATAAGTTAAATGTTTAAGCAAAGGAAAAACGGAATAACTTGATCAGACACTAACATAACTCTACCGAAACGAGAGATAGTAAAAATTAACATATTCTACGGACAACTTAATGCCTAACTCTGCCAGGCTTGAAGGAGTGCAAAATGCTAAAGACCCAGTAAAACCAAAAGAAAATATAGATCTCCGACGCTGGGCGGTCACAATGACGTTCCTCAGACTAAAATACAATTACTGTAAACGATGTAAAACATTCCAAGTGATAACGACTTGAAATTAATGTATTTTGAGATAATAAAACGCAATGTTCATCCACATACACTACATCTAATTCCTGTAAGTAACACTGACCCTTAAACAAAATACAGAACTCCACAGTAAATGATATACTGCTGGAAAATTACATTAAACAAAGATGAACATAGGATATAAACAAAGTCAAAAGAAAAAGCTAGTAATTCATTGAAAATCTGGTGTAACCTTCAAAATCCACGTCTACAGCAGCCTCGTTTTCTTTTGTCTTCCTCAGACCTGGGCTAGATACGGACATTTGTTTGCACGTCCATTCCGTTACTGTAACACAGAGGGACAAACAAACTTAACGATAAAAAGTATCTTATTAATTAAAACAATTAAATTCGACAAACAAACGAGCATGATTGACTGGACCTTCCCAAATGCATACCAGACTCCAAATAAAAACAACAAACAAGGACACAATCGACAAACAAACAACAAAATCAACAAGCTCCTCCTAACAAACACAGCTATTTCGGGCTGATTCGGACAAACCATTGCGCGGGGCAAATATTAATTACAGTTATCTGTAATAAATTCAGCTTCGATTAGTCCAATATCAATATTCTTAACAAGGCCTAGAGGAACAGCAAACATCAGAATTTCGCTAACCTACAGAGAGAGAGAGAGAGAGAGAGAGAGAGGAGAGAGAGAGGAGAGAGATTGGGGTCATCCAACGCTTGACCAGTAATGATCACAGGAAGTATTCGGAGAGAGAGAGAGAGAGAGAGAGAGAGAGAGAGAGAGAGAGAGAGAGAGAGAGAGAGAGATTACTTAGAAGCGCACACACACACACGCACACGTACAGTCAGTGCCAATCAGATGATAACTAAAATAACAAGCGAATCAAGTTCCTTCAAGGCCTTGATCCACCAGTTAGCACAAGAAAGGTCCAAACCTCTCATTCTGCTTCGGTATTCCAATATTACTGAGAAGGCGCCATTATTGCGCCATCATGTAGAAAAAGTTTCCAGAAACATCTCTTTGCTTCTGCCTTCCTTACCATTATTTTAGTTAATTTACTTTTCTCCTTCAGGCTCATGCACCTGACTGCCAAAGTCGTCGGGCTTTTCTCTAGACTGCACTATCCAACATCAACAATTTACCAACTAACTGAAGACCAAAGTCGCTGTCACACCAGTTTATACATCAAATCAATGCAAAGCAAACAATGTATCATTCTTCTAGAAACAAAAATAGACATAAATCTCTCTCTTCGTCATTTCCTACTGACTTAATCTTGAGGGTGGGAGGGAAGACTATGAGTTCGGAATGTAGTTTTTCATATTCCAAAAACGGTGAAAATCCCCTAGAATCCAAAACAGCTCCGATAATAAAAACAACTGACGGATAGACAACGGGCCTTTCTAAACGCATCAATCGAGAAGAGAGAGAGAGAGAGAAGACCCACTGGCTGAGGCGTCAAAATGACGGGACCGTCACCGATATCTCCCTGACCATCTCGAAACCTCCCTCTTTAAGACTTGGGGCCAAAAATCAAGCACAAAAGCAAAGCCAAACCTACACGGTCAAGCCACTCGTAGTCAAGAGCGCCAGGGCGTGGTCTCACACATCCCCTTGGAAAAGGGCATGGGGAAAATTGTGTGGGCGTCCCCCGATCGACTCTCATGGTGTGTGTGGGTGTGTGTGTGTGAGAGAGAGAGAGAGAGAGAGTTCCACCTCCGCCTGATCTAAGCACTGAAGCCCTTGGTTAGATGCACGTTCATTTATATGTCCCCGGTTCTTTGTCCCTTAACAGCTATGTATATACAACATAGTACATTTTTTTTTTATTTCCTGCGACTCCATTGATGTCTACACTTTAGTTTTCATATCAATGAAACCCCATGATAATTTTCTTATATGTAGCATTTATAGCAACATGAGAAGTAATCTTGTATCTCTAGTTCTCACTGAAATATGAGAACAAATATCAATTTCTAATCTTCAGGTATCAGAAATATGAGGGAGGACAATAAAGTCAAGATTATGTCTCACAGAAATATGAGAACTACTCAACCAATTCTACTTATTTGAAGATAGATGAAAAAAAAAGGCACATTTCCAGTAGAACTAACAGACCTAATATTAAAATCCTACCCATAATGGCCAAAGGTGCGACGTTTAAATACCAAAAATAATTTTTAATCTTCTGGTTTATATTTCACATCAATTCCTTGTATCATCCATTGCCATAAGAATACGGGAATCATCTTTAGTTTGCTATCTTTGGATTTCAAAACTTTTAAAATGAAAGCTTTCCTATTTCCCACAAAATATGAACACCAACAACAAATTCTTACGAGCTGATATGAATACTAAGACTTACGTCTGTAACAAAAATGTGAAATCTTCGACCTATGGAGATTCAATTGCTAAAACTCGTGTTTCTCCAAAGTATTATGAGAACCGATATTAGCTTCCTATCGTTAATTTTAAATACTTCCGCACTTGAATAGAATAAATTCACAATTCTTTTAGTCCCTGTCTCTAGATTATATGGCTAGAGTGTACTAATAGTACAAGTATTAAAGGACTGTCATTACATTAATGTAGTTTTATTCCCTATCTTTCGATTCAAGAACTACAAACAATATCGCTGTAAATTAATTCGCTAACAGCTACATCGGAACCATCAAGAAACTCCTACATTTAAAGACTGGAAAGTCATAAACATAAGACACGAAAAATAATCATCAATACTAATCAACATAATTTCAGCTCTATTTACCAATATTCGATCACATTAATTAAATTCCATCAAATTAATTAAATTGCAGTAAAAAAAAATTATAAGGAACATTAACTCCACAAACAGGTTACGAGAGATACTGGTATTGTTTTGAGATTCTGTCCGGACAGTCTCTTGCGTTTAAAAGAACCCCTAAACAATGATGCAATCAAGTTGTTGTGACAGCATACTGTAAAAAAAGTAGATTCACATCAACCGTGCATCGGATGTCTAGGCCAGTCCCTTACGACGCTGTTGATTAGCCAATCACAGGGCTGGAAACTCTCAGTCTCTCTCGAGAGAGTTCAAATAGGTAGGATGTATGTTCCACCTCTCCTGAGGGATACTTCTGAATGACGGATCCCTCAGGAGAGTTGGAACATACATCCAGCCTATGTGAACCTCTCGACACTGAGAGCTTCAGCCCTGTGATTGGCTTATCAACAGCTAATCAGGAGCGCCGTAAGGGACTAGCCTAGACATCAGATGCACGGGTGATATGAATCTACTATAGTAAACTAGCACTAGATGCATGAACTAAAAAATGACAGCTGCCAAGTGTTTTATGACTACGATATTCACATATTAAAAGATAAAATATGACTAAACTGTAATAATTCACTGGTTTACAAAAAAAAAAATTTGGTCTGAGGCAAGAATGGGGATAGGGGTTTTTTGCTAATTTGGGTGTGCTGAATTCAAATTTATAAATAGTTTTGCTCTATCACCTCTAGTTTTCTGGCTTTTAAATAGTCTCATTTTAGTATAAACAGAGAATATATGTGCACATTTCAAGAGCTGCAGCAGCTTATAACAGATAAAACAGGATAGATAACTAGAGGTGATGAGTAAAACCGGATTTCAAATTTGAATTTAGCACCCCCAAAATAAGGTAAAAACGGGTATTTTTGAGCTTGCTTCAATTTCTTTGTAAACCAGTGAATCTATCGTTACAGGAGAATTATGACGCCACAAAAAAAAAAAAAAAAAAAAAAAATGATATCTGTGGCTGATGAGTACGATATTATCGTTTTAATAAAAGCCTCCCTGTGTGTACTCTGATGCCGCAATAAAACTAGCCTGATGTCCGTAGATGATTAATATCAAGTTTAGTAAATATGAATAAAATCTCTGTTATTTGTTTAATTACCGCGTAATTGCCAGCCCAATTTGGAACTGAGAAATGTAATGATAGCGGACCCGGTTTCCTTATTATATTTGACATATCCTAA
This sequence comes from Macrobrachium nipponense, assembly GCF_015104395.2. Taxonomy (NCBI): domain Eukaryota; kingdom Metazoa; phylum Arthropoda; class Malacostraca; order Decapoda; family Palaemonidae; genus Macrobrachium; species Macrobrachium nipponense. The sequence goes on from NC_061104.1 coordinate 26,812,531, forward strand.
TTAAGCATGAAAAAACCCTTGTACTGAATTATATTATATATATATATATATAATATATATATATATAATATATATATATTATATATAATATATACATACACATATATATTATACACCCTTCTTTGGGAAGGGTATTCTATCTTATTATAACCGTAACTTCGTGGCCAAGTCAAAGCCATTTATTCTCAAAGGTTATTCAATGTCCCTCGTTCTGGTTAATAAAGGCTTACTAACGCTACTCGTATAGGTTGCAATTAATAATAAATATCTATAAAACACCACTTAGTCTGCTGGATGAAAATGATTTACACTACTGGTCCTGTTCACGGTTAATCAGGGTCTTTTTACATGAAAAGCTTTTACAAAGACACTCAACGGTTCCTGGCCAATGTGAGTAAAGGCCTTTTAAATTCATCTGTCCCGTTCTTCGTTAACAAATGCCTGTAAACTCTAATTCATTCGTATGCAATGAATGTTAACGTCATTTATAAGTTGTTGTTATTATTCAGAAGATGGAACCTATTAATATGGAACAAGCCCACTAAAGGGGCCACTGACTTGAAATTCATGCTTCCACAGAATATGGTATTCATTTTTTTTTATCTTTTATTAGAGAAAATATACAATATTTTACAATTTTAACTGAATTACATTCAGAATTTTATCCGACGAGAGTATTATCATATCTCTTGTAACAATACATCGCCAGCTTAGATTCTACGCATCTTTTTTTATTTTAAGTATACTACATACTTGGATTTACTTTGTATATACATACATATAACCATATCTATACACTGTATATACATACTCATTTTATGGTATTCATTCGGTAGACGTAAGACGTGGTAAAAGGAAATGCAGAAAGAAGAGGCACCATTTATTAAGAAAGGAAAAAAATAAATGAATTAATTAACAAATATATATAAAATAATAAGATTCACCTGGTGCCTCTCAACTGCTCAATGTGCATAAACGTCCTTTAAAACCATATCATGGTTGTGGCTAATAAAGGTCTCTCAGAGACACTTCCCAGTTGTAATGAACGCTTTCTGAACGCCACTGAATCCTGCCAGGCTGAACTCTTTCAGCTTGGGTGTAATTACTGTCTCTCCTTTTCTCTCCTTTTTTTTAGAAAGCATACATTTACAGTTTCTTACAATATAAATCTGTTTTGAACATTCTAATTTTTAAAAACGAAATCATACTTAATTCTTCAGCAAAAGGCATTACTTTATGAATGTACCAAATCCCAGTTATATGATCACTTAATAAAATCATTGCTCTCTCGGACGGCAACGCGAGTCGTTCTGGCACAGGCAAATGATATTCGCCCCATTATGGTGGCTGCATTCCCTTAACAAAAGGCCATTAACTCCAGCTGTATCTTAAACTATCCACTAACGCCTTATCAAATCCTGGACACACTTACAAAATGGTCTACTAATTCCACTCATTCTACCAGTCAGTAACGAAAGGCCTTTTATCGCCACTCATCCTGGAACCGGTTAATGAGTCTACGACTCACACACAACTTGTCCTTGGTTGCTTGATGACTATTAACAGCATTTATTCTGGTAATGGTTAATGAAGAACCTATAAATGCCACTTACCCAGCCCGTGGTTAATAGAAGTCTACTAACGCCATAAATCCTAGTTATTGGTTAATGAGGGTCTATGAAGCCTACTCATCCAAGAGTTGTTAACAGGTCTGTTACCGCCACTTTGTCTAAGTAACAGTTAGTAATTGGCCACTAAAAACGTTTCAACTCGTGCTGTTTAATATATATATATATATATATATATAGTATATGTATATATATATATATATATATATATATATATATATATATATTTATTTATATATATATATATATAATATATATAAAGTATGTTTCTATATCATATCTATATATATATATATATATATATATATATATATATATATATATATAATGTATACTCTATATATATATATATATATAATATATATATATATATATATATATATATATATATATATATATATATATATATAGACACACACACAATGTATATATATATAACCTAATGACTGGACAAACCTTTTGAATTATCGTACCGATAAAATCCTTGTGAAATAAGCAAAACCGATTCTTAAAATTGGCTCTATGCGAAATCGGTCACGATCCAAATAATCAAGACATGTGAAGACCACTTGGCCAGTCGAAGTGGTAGAGCAGCACTTATACATTATCGATGAATAAACATGATTATCATTACGTCGGATACCACAAAATATGAAATCCTGGATGTGAAGACTAAAAGATATTGTAACAGTCTGTAAAACACAGCACGTGCTTCCCTCACGTACGTACGTAAAAAAACCGAATCCTGGAATAGGTCTATATCGATCGATCCCATCTCATAGCCCAACACAGCCAGCGTACGAGGCTATTCTACGCTGGAGTCGACTCAACCTACTATCATAAGGCTTCGCTTCAGATGCAATATAAACTCTGCGATCAATAGAGGAAATTCTCTTTTTCTTTTCTTTATGTCTTGTATTTTCTGTAGTACTATATTTTCTATAGTACTATATTCTTCGATTATAGTGCTAATATCATTCATGTATGTACTGGTGTGTCATGTCTGATGAAAAGTATCTGTGCGTATGTTATACATAGATCCATACATATCTCGATCGCTAACACCAACTGCTTCTATCTTCCTCCTAAGTCTTCATCATTCAGTTGGCAATCTCTCTCTCTCTCTCTCTCTCTCTCTCTCTCTCTCTCTCTCTCTCTCTCTCTCTTTTATAGTCTTCACCAACCATGTGGCACTCTCTCTCATCCTTTCTCTGCTCTCCCTCGGCACGTCCTCACTATTGTAGAGCCCCAGCAACCTCCTCAATGCCCTACCCCCCTCTTTCATCCTACCCCATCGGACCCCTTTCCACTGCGCTCCCCCCTCCTGCCCCCACCCCCCACATCCTCCAACCAGTCGGCCTTTAAAGCAGCAAACTAGACCAGTGGTGGGCCACGCGCACTTCCTTCCGTAGGCCTAAGAAATCGATACAGGGGCACTGATTTACCCCGTGCGCACTCCAGGATGGAGAATGAAGAATAGGAAATGTTGTATGAAAGTAAAAGGCGGCGTTTACGAGGGGAACGTGTTAAGATGTATCGAAAAGGAAAGAGGCACAAGATATGCGATATTGCCTTGATGAATGGACAAGTAGCATGGCTACGTAAAGTTGCTATGAAATGCCTCTAACGGCGTTGCAGTGGCTTGTTGGCTGAGGATGATGATAAGAGAGAGAGAGAGAGAGAGAGAGAGAGAGAGAGAGAGAGAGAGAGAGAGAATTACACTGACAAAGGAGGCTCCTTTGCCCATACTAACCAGTGGATGAGGGAATGAATGAAGTATTGGCGCGCATGCAAAGAGCAGAAATCTCTCTCTCTCTCTCTCTCTCTCTCTCTCTCTCTCTCTCTCTCTTATCATCATCCTCAACAAGCCACTGCAACGCTGTTAGAGGCATTTCATACTTATCAAGTGCCATTTAGTAAAACATACATCCAGGCGTTACAAAGGTCTAAGACCATCTCATTCCAACCAGTGGTCGAAATGAATATCATGAAAATTCTTTACACTAAATTTCCTTATAAGTTTAATCAAGACGTCTGATCAAAGAACATAAGAATTGAATACACCATCGATTACCAGAAGACTCTTACACCTTTTAGTTTTCTGTAAAAGAAAACTACTGAGATGGCTTCGTCTGTCCGCCCTCAGATCTTAAAACCTACAGAGGCTAGTGGCTACAAATTGGTATGCAGATCATCACCCACCCTCCAATCATCAAACACACCATATTGCAGCCCTCTAGCCTCAGTAGTTTTGATCCTATTTAAGGTTAAATTTAGCCATGATCGTGAATCTGGCATCGTAACAACACAGGACACCACGGCCGGCTGAGAATTTCATGGGCCGTGGTTGAGTGTTTCATAAAGCGTTATACGCTGTGCAGAAAATTCGATTGCGCCGAAGAAACTTCGGAGCATTTTTTACTTGTTGAAATACAAACCAGATTTGAAAACACCTAACTGACCTGCACGTTGTAACTGACATTTTAAATATTTTACTCCATAAAACTCAAATGGAAGCTTAGTCAAAGCGTGACCAGCTCGATGAATACTTTAAGAATCCAGCTTTCCAGACACAAAATGATTGATTCATGAATATGAAAAACTGCTGAGAGAGAGAGAGACAGAGAGAGAGTAATGAATATAAGAATCCAACTTTTTAGAAACAAAACGATTGATCCACGAATGCGAAACACTTTATATATAATCTATATATATATATATATATATATATATATATAGTATATATATATATATAATATATATATATATATAGAGAGAGAGAGAGATGCGAGAGAGACGAGAGAGAGAGAAGAGAGAGAGATAGACCGAAGAGAGGGAGAGAGAGTTGGGACTAATGAATTCCGTCACTGAGTCTGGCAGGGAGGGGGGAGGGGAGGGAGGGGACTCGGACGGGAGGGAGAGGGGAGCAGAAAAGTCCCCGGGATCTGGGGCTTTAATCCTCCGTTGACATTCCAAAAGCAATATTCCTCACGCCGCGAATTTACACACCGAATTGGCGTCGTACCGTCGAGCGCTTTTCTTCAATACTAATCAACAGCCGAGTCGGCGTCGAACCATATCCCTCATTGCAGCTTTTATGACGAATCTGCCTTTCAAAACAGATTTGTCGTCAATTACTTCATGGTTTCTTTTGTCCAGTTTTATCATGCATTATTATTTTTCGTCATCGCTTCACGTTTTCCACACATGAGGGTTATGTGGCGTGCTATTGGGCTTTGCGCGTGAAGTTTCTTACGATCGTTTTTCCATTCTAAATTCTAATAAAGAATCACTCTTAGAACGATTTCATTGACAATTAAAAGCTACAGAGGTGTAAAAATATATTTTTGTACAAGGTTAAAAATTCCTAGGAGGTCCTTAGTTCAATAGCCAAGGCAAATTTCCACTGACCCTGGTGCCGAGTTAAGTATATCTTAGTTTTACCAAACCACTGAGCTGATTAACAGCTCTCCTAGGGCTGGCTCGAAGGATTATATATATATACGTGGCTAGGAACTCATTGGTCACCAAGCAACGGGACCGACAGCTTATTGCGGGATCCGAACCACATTATATATATCGAGAAATGAATTTCTATCACCAGAAGTAAATTCCTCTGATTCCGCGTTGGCCGAGCCGAGAATCAAACTTCGGACCACCGGATTGGTAGCGGAGCGCGAAAACCACTCGTCCAACGAGGAACTCTCTGGTGCTGAACAGATACAAAAATGTTTCCTTTATTTCCTAAAAACTTGAAACTGTCAAAAGCACATTGCTGGACCACTGAAATTCCTCGAGACTCTTGAAACGACTCCGCTTATTAATTACGCTTAAAACTTGAATAGGTTTTACCCTGAGAGGTTCATTAGCGCATAATGACGTTCGCTTTCCCCGATGATATCAACAATGGTACTTCTGTACGGCAATGTGTGTCTGTGTTTTTTTTTTTTTCTGTAAACTTCATCGTTGGGGATGCAAACCTCTCTCTCTCTGTCAGATCTAACATCTTTTAATAACAACAACATGTTTAAGTCCAATAAGGGGAGGCAAACTACAAGTAAATTTACAAGGAAGTCTCTCTCTCTCTCTCTCTCTCTCTCTCTCTCTCTCTCTCTCTCTCTCAATAATATTCAAGAGCCCACATAGGGGATGGCCTCGACGAGGTAATCTCACCTCCGAGGGAAGAGTGGAAACAATCTCCAGAAAGAAATTTTCATATATATATATATATATATATATATATATATATATATATTGATATATATATATCTATAATATACACATATACACACACATATACATATATTATTCCTACCAACATCTCTCCCCAATACTTCAAAATATTTCAGTAAGTAAATCAGCGGTACGTCTGTCAGCTTCCCAACAGCTCAATTGACTAAATGATCCCAACACCAAACATCTCCTTACAAACAATGGAGAGAGCAGCATCGGAAAAGACGTAGAAAGGAGAAAGGTGGCAGCCGTGATGATAATTTCACTGAATTTTCCATGTCAATTGGGGAGAGAGCTTATTAAAAAAAATAGCTGTAAATTGATATTGAGAGAGAGAGAGAGAGAGAGAGAGAGAGAGAGAGAGAGAGAGAGAGAGAACGCCAAGGTCAAAGAAGACAAATTCCGAAATATGAGGATCAAGACTATACATGATTTTTTTTTTTTTTTTTTTTTTGGCAATCCGAATTATTTCTTCACATAGAAAGATAACAAAGAAGGGCGCAAGGTGAAGGGTAATGGAACAGTTCAGTGGAAGGGCTAGAAAGCCATAAATTCATGTTATACAGCAGCATTGAAAAGGAATATCACTGACTCGCTTAAAAAGAAAATACAGACATTTGAACTGACATATAATCAGATTAACCTAGCATCTTAAGCGTATCTGTACGCTAATGATAGTATTAATATCCTTCTTTCTCTTTTTCATCAAATAAAAATAAAAAACTCACCAAACCAATAATAAGAAATAAATAAAACATTTACGAAACAAATTACCGAATGAAAAAAAAGATAAACCTACAAAACGAATATTAAAACCATAAGACTCCGTAAAATGCCGGTAAAATATAAACAAGAAGAAAAACTTGGCCATTCACCTGACCTAAGTAGGCGGGGAGAGAGAGAGAGAGAGAGAGAGAGAGAGAGAGAGAGAGAGAGGATAGTTACGTTATTGCAGAGAGGATTCCCTCGTCGAGAACAGAGAGAGAGAGAGAGAGAGAGAGAGAGAGAGAGAGAGAGAGAGGAATAGTTACGTCATTGCAGTGAGGATTCCTTCGTCGAGAACTGAGAGAGAGAGAGAGAGAGAGAGAGAGAGAGAGAGAGACAGCCTTGAGGATAGTTACCCCACTAGTGTGACGATTCCCTCGTCGAGAACTATGTGAGAGAGAGAGAGAGAGAGAGAGTTGTGATATTATTCGGCACTGTCAACAACACGGTGCCGTCGCCGAAATGACACGCGACACTGCATCTAGACTCATCCGGTAGGATACCCATGATTGTTCTTAACGTCTTAAACGTAATTACTGACGGCTTCGCGAATGGGAAACATCAAAGGCGGAATAACCTTACGCTAAGAGGCAGTGAAAGCAAATGATGAGGAAAGAGTAATTTCGCCCTGATTATGACATACTCGTATAACTGGTTGGACACTGAGCATCTCACACCGGTTCTAGGAAAATGGTCAAATTAGAGTCAATGGGCTCTTGGTCTGAATGGGTGCGTCGGTAGATTATAGTGAACTAAACCATAAACCATCTCGGATTTTGGCAGACATATCGAAACTTAAGATTCCATGCAATATCTAACTGCTATTTAGCTGTTATTGCCTTCACTTAACCACAATGAAGAAAATCACGCAAGTTTTCTACCGAATCAACGTCACACGTCACGTACGTTGGGTGTCGATATCTTATTTGCACAGCGTCATCAGTAATATAGTATGTAAGCCAAGGCCAAGCACTGGGACCTATGAGGTCATTCAGCGAAGATGATAATGTTGAAAAAAAAGGTTAGGAGAGTGGCGAGAAAGATGGAAGAAAGAGAATATGACTTGAGGTACAGTAAAAGAAACGAATGAGGCTGTAGATTCGGGCAGAATGGACGCTGCAAAGAGCCTTCAATAAGGCCTACAGTGCACTGCGTGAGGTGCATCGACTATACTGTCCTCTAGGGGAAGTATCTACACCGAATACTGACGCGAAATTGCTATGATTCTGTCAAAGCGAGTAGACAAAGTTAGGTGGTCACGGCATTTCTTACCGTCATGGCATTTCCGTCAGGTTCTGGCTACGTATTGATCGGAATATCGTGATTTCTTGCCGAAGCGTTTGGGTTCCAGTTTTGTTTCTCTGTGCCCAGTGCTAGACTATATATCTATAGTAACCAGAGAGAGAGAGAGAGAGAGAGAGAGAGAGAGGAGAGAGACCTACATACGTAGGTTGCAATGCAGCAGGAATCCCAGTCAAAAAGATACGAGGCCCAAAGAGGCTTCTTGTAGTCACGGTCTAGGTATATACCTAGACCGTGCTTGTAGTACTAAGGCTAAAATGCAGGCGGTGGTGGTCTTTGGAAAGCACGTCCGAATTTACTTGTGGGGCGCATCTCAGTCTCGATATTGCACATCGGGGCAGTCCTCTACCTCGTTACCCAACACTTGAAGCCATTAGAACGTGACTTAGACCGACGGAACTTTCTCCCTGGCGGCTATACAGGTTGTCATGGCTCCAACATCATCATCCTCCCCCCCAGCCCCTACTTACCCGCCAACGCGCACCCTTTTTTCTCTCTCTCATTCACTACCCAGTTCTTTCTAATTCACAAGGATGGCTGAGGGAAAAGGTATTAATGTTAAAAATATTTTGTCTGGATGGTCATTGGAAACAAACGCCATCAAATTGTTTATATACATACAAATACGTACATATATATACGTCTGTAATCATTCGTCAATAGTTTGGAAATAAAGTCGAAACCGGTCAGGACCTACAACCCGTCTCTTACTTTTCACCTATGGATATGTGTGATACATACACATACATACATACATATAAATATATTTATGTTTGTGTGTTAGTGTGTAAAAGCTGCACATCTGACTATAAATTATACACATACGAACCACATTTACTACACTATACAGGGACCAAATTCGTCGTGTTTTTACCTGGAGACTATACACTCAAATTATGAAAGAAAATGACTCACATCAGTACGACGACGCACTTTTTTTTCGATTTATCCTAAAACCCTCCTTTCACGGAACAGAAGAAGAAGAAGAAGAAGAAGAAGAACAAGAGGAGGAGGAGGAGGAGGAGGAGGAGATTACTAAAACATTCAAATCTCCCAAACAGGAGCTTTCCTGATCAGATTCAAATGTCATTAGGGTGAATTTTCATTTGGCAATGTTCCGTCTCATCAGTCCACAAAAGCGTTATTTTGACTACGTAATTAAGACCGTGTAAGAACCACTAGCTTCAACATCTGATTAAGCGACCTGATTTATTTGCTATTAAAACAGATGAGAAATGTTTTTGTACAATATGTAATGCTGTATAAAATCATCAGCTATGACCGGACCGGTAGTGTTTCAGTTACTCACCAGATACGGTAAAGTGAGGGTGCGTCCCATTCCTCCGGAAAGTGCTGCCGGAGGCACGATCCATGGCTAACTTAAACCTCAAAACAAAATAAAATCTACTGAGGTTAGAAGGCTGCAATTTGGTATGTTTGATGATTGGAGGGTGGATGATCGTAATACCAATTTGCAGCCCTCTAGCCTCAGTAGATGTTTAGATCTGAGGGCGGACAGAATAAAGCGCGGATGAGCAGACAGACAAAGCCGGCAAAATAGTTTTCTTTTACAGAAAACTAAAAACTCGAATCAAACCAATTCTTAAAACGTAAGCACCAAACTGGGACTTCTAATACAACGGACTTTATCGTTTTCACAAATTCCTGCGGCGGGCAGAATCATAGACCCACTTATAATCATCTGAAAACCAGTAACGAAATGAATCAGATCAACATTCAAGGGGTCCCGCTGACCGCTGAGAGAGGTTCTTTAAGCATTCTCAAAAAAAAAAAGTTTTTTCTACTCGTGAAAAGTAAAAGTATTTGTATTCGATACAAACAGATATTCTGCATAAAAATAAAAATAAAAAACTGACAGCCTCAAAGGCATTGTATCCAACGTAGAGAAAAAAGGAAGAATAAATAATTCCGACATTCGGGGAGAGAGAGAGAGAGAGAGAGAGAGAGAGAGAGAGAGAGAGAGAGAGAGAGAGAGACGGGGATGTGGGGGAGGGGAGGGATCTGGATTATCAACCAGATCTACCCTTAAATCTCATGGACTTTTCCATTAAATCAGTATAACAATAATCTACCCCAAAATCAAATCCCTTTTCCCTGGAATCTTAATGGGAGCAGTTCTGAGACAAGTGTTCGTCTCCCTGTTCGTTGAATATCTTAAGCGAAGGAGTGATGCGGGAAATGAGGGAAAGGACAAAAAATATAGGGAAAGCTTGTGGGCTAAGAATGGCGTGTGCAATGATTGGTGTTTGGATGATAATGGAGAGTGAAGGGATACGGCAGAAACTAAGGAAACAGATTGAGAGGGTTTGCCAGAAAGAAAGGTCTGGGTAAATGTGAGCAAGAGTGAATTCCATAATGAATATAGAAGAACGGAAGTGCTTGATTCGTACTGGTATCTGGGAGTAAACATAATATATGATAGAAGGATGAGAGTATGAGGTGATTTGGAAAAGAGGTGACGATAGGCAGGTAGTCGGGTGTGCACATAGAATTAACTAAACAATTTAAATTGTCTACGGAGGACTGTGAAGATGAACAGACGCGCTAAAAAAGTTAGCGTTGGTTTGAAGTTTTATCGAAAAATTCTGAGATGGTTTGGTCGATTGGAAAAATTGGTCAAAGATAGATTGATGAAAAGAGAGTATCGTTCTTATAGGTGTAGTGAGAGGGATGAGACGTAGACCCAGAACGCACTGAACAGATTTAATGATAGATAACCTGAAAAACGAGCGCCTTACCATCTCAGCAATTAAAGTTCAAATATGGCAGTGATAGTCACTGAAAATTTTTTTCATAACCATCATAGTCTCATCAACAGTGCAACAACTACACAAACGGCCCAAGACACGCGGATACGGCCCACCGGATCTGAGCGAACGAAATCACACCTAATTCCTTCGGAGCATTCTGGTTACCCTGATGAAGTCCTGTAGCCCTTCCTAAGACGGAGAAAATGGTAATCAGTCAGGATCATTTCCATACTGAGGAGCTTCGCAAGAAAAAGGGAAAGAGTGAGACTTGGCAATATAGTAATGTCTATTTTTAGCTTGAGAGAGAGAGAGAGAGAGAGAGAGAGAGAGAGAGAGAGAGAGAGAGAGAGAGAGAGAGAGAGAGAGAGAGAGTTTACTATCATCATCATCATCAACAAGATATCATCAGCATATAAATATTATTTATAGTATTATCATTATTATGATTAGTAGTAGTAGTGGAAAAAGTATTTGTAATAACAACAGTAGCATTGTTGTCTAGCAATATAGAAATATAAAAGTAATAAATATGAAAATAACATTTACTTAAGAAAAATATGTTGAAAGATAAAAAAAAATCGAAAATTTAATCCACGACAAAAAGATATTAACCCCATTTAAGATACTTCTCGAAAACAAATTCAAAAAGGTACATTAAAAACACCAATTTTCTCATACGATAATAAAGTATAGTTAAAAAAAAAACTAAAACAAAACTCATCGATCAATTTGCCTACAATCAATAATAATCTCTGAAGGGGAGACTATAATGGCGGAGGTATCGATAGACTGTCATCATCAGAATGTCGATGCTGTCAGCCAGCAACCATCCTGATGACAGCCTTCTCTTTCTTCTCCGACGGAGAGGAAGATGACGACTTTCTCTGGAGATGACGGTATTTCCATACACTTAAAAAGACTGCAAGAAAACTTATGTGAGCTGCTTCTCTCCCTTTCATTTCAACCTCTGAGAGAATCGTTGATGTTCTGATATATATTTCGATACTGATGAATATTTGTAGCTTGATGATATAATACAAAAAATCAAAAGTGAATCAATGACAGGACCATTATATATATGCATAAATATGTGTGTGTGTATACATATATCATGGTAGAACCCGCTAACTCTCATAGCACCTCCGCTGAAGTAATCACTGAATTACGTACCAAGTAGTTAGTCGACTGTAGTAAGATGCAACTGTTGTGTACGAGGGCGTTGCGCTGGCAACACAGACTATGTGTGAGCTGTGCATTTTGGAGCTGGGAAAAGTATGTACGTGTTTGTAAGTATGTATTGTGTATATATATATATATGTATATATGTATGTATGTATGTATACATATATATATATATATATATATATATATATATATATATATATATATATATATATATATGTATGTATGTATGTATAACATCCTATGTGTGTATTCCTATTTTCAAGTTTGCAATAATAAAAAAAAAAAAGCCACAACAGTAATGAACTCTGTGACGTATACATCCGACCATTCACCGCTGAAGACAAATGAGGCAGTTAAGAGTGATAAAAAAAAATTAAGAACCACAACACAAATAGAAAAAAACAGATGGAAATTAGTAGAGGAACCGCAGTAGTACACAGAATAAACCATAAAAATGATACAAGAACAATTAATTAAAAAATCACGCAAAGTCATAAAGAAAGTGAATATCGCACAACTTCAGAAAGATATTTTATTTTAAAGTGTCACCGAACTTATAGATGCCATAACATCGCTCTATTACGATAGCCAGTTTCTGAATGCTACAGAATTTAAGACAATTATTTGACGGAGAGGAGACAGGGACCCACACGGCTGCATAAGTTTATCTAAGTCATAAAAAAATAATGCTTTAAAAAGGCCACTTCAAGGAAGTATGGCCACTGGAAACGAGGAGCACTTCACAAACAGAAATATAGTATGTTGGTTTGAAATTTCATATAATTCGATCACAAACAGAAATATAGTATGTTGGTTTGAAATTTCATATAATTCGATCCCAAACAGAAATATAGTATGTTGGTTTGAAATTTCATATAATTTGAATATTCAGAATTTCCAGGGTAAAACACTTAATAATAATCACTTGATATAAAAATTCAGAAATTCCTGATGTTAAAAGCCTTCATATTCATATGATATAAAAATGCAGATTTTCCAATGACAGACACTTCAAAATTTCCTGCGATATAAGAATTCTGAATATTCTTAGCGAGGGCAAAAATTCCGAACTCCTATAATACGATAAACCTCAGAAATTCCTATGAAATAGAAATTCCTGAATATTCTTCAGAACAATTCTAAACACCTATACCATAAACCTCAGAATTTCCAACGAGATAATTTTATAATATATATATATATATATATATATTATATATATATTATATAAAGCAATTTTCTGTCTGTCTGTCTGTTTGTTCGCTATCACAGGCCCCAGACTATGAAAGCTAGGGCTACCAAATTTTCACTCCCCAGTTGCTCAGAAAAGTTTTAAGTCAAATTCCGAAATTCGAGGGCCTTTTCTAAGGGGGTCATAACCCCTCTTTTTCATACCCCTTCATTTTTTACAACTTTCGGAGTTGACAGCTAGGGCTACCAAATTTTTACCATAGACCCCTCCTGCCCAGGAAGATTTTAGTCAAAATCCGAAATTCGCGGGCCATTAATAAGGGGGTCATAACCCCTCTTTTTTCATATCCCCTCATTTTTTACAACTTTCGTACGTGACATCTATGTAATGATGTTTCTAAAGGTAGAAACAGGCTCTCCACAATAAGGGGGACTATAATGTACCCTCAGTAGTAAGGGGGGAATCCCCCCTGGTAATCGGGCCTACGCCTTTTTGACTTACGACCAGGGGAGAGGGGAGTCGTAGCTTACCTACCCCGACTTTGATAGCAGGGGGGCGTAGCCCCTTTTTTGGGAATTAGTGCCCAAAAAGTCAAAGATGGACCTACCACATTCAAATTTGGTACCATGATTTAACATAAATAACTACAAACGCATTGAACATCAATATCAAAGTTTAACTATAGCCTGAGTTTTATCAAGGGCGGTTTAAAAGGGGTCGTCACAATGAAAATCTTTCCCGAGCACCCTGTCGCAACATGTATGCGCCTGCCGTCGGCCAGCGGTGCCTGAGCAAGCAGGTCAGTGGCCAGTACCATCGGCTTGGAAAGATGTACGTCCAGGTCATTTAGAAGTGGTGTACGTTCGATAACACGTCCGAAGGACGGGTACAGCTGCTAGTTCATAATGTTCCTCAGACATACAAATTCAGAATTTCCGATGACACGAAAATTCCTAATCTCCTCTGTGAAAATTCAACATTTCCTATTCAAGGAAATTTCAGATCTCATGGGAAAGCGATGAAATTTTAATGTCAATTCTCAACTTCCTCATCCCTACGGATAAAAGATAAATTTACCAATACATTAAACAACTAACAATTCAGAACACGCGTAATTACGAAGAATCAAACTATAAGCTAAATTAACCACACATAAAGAGGGCCACATGCACGCGCACTTCAGCATATCTCGATGATCTGGGGAGAAGACAAATTTTCGGTCACTCAGCGAATTGGAAAACGGAAGGCAAAAATAGGAAGAATTAATTCGCTTCCTGAAACCTTGAAAAAAGAGGGAGGGAGGGAGGGAGGAAGGAGACAGGAATAAGCAGGCCAGATACTTGAAAGAGGGAGGAATAACAATAAGGAAATCGATTGGGATGGAAAGGGATAAAAGGAAGGAGAATGAATGAGCGAGAATTGGGTCGAAGAGGTAAAAGGGGCCACGCAGACAAGAAAGCCAAAATGAAATATTCTGCCAAATCGGAACCGCTCGCTACGACCATGAATCGGTCTCTTCAGTAATTCACGTGAATTCTGAGAGAGAGAGAGAGAGAGAGAGAGACCCTTAGCCATGTTCTCCGTCTCCCCCTCCCCTCCAATGAAGGGGGAGGGGAGCCCTCTTGCGCGTTCGCCTCCACTCCACCGAGATGACACAGGAAATTGAAGGGTCGTTAAAAAACGATGAGCCCCGAATGCAGCCAGAGTCAGACACCGACGGAAATCATTATCAACGCCGGCGGGGGTTAATGGGAAGAAAGGGGGAAGGGAAGTAGAATACTGAGGGGAGGAAAAGGTTGGGGATGAGGCGGTGAGGGGCAAGGAAAAATGTGGAAAGAAAGTGGGAAGGGGCTTCGTGCCTAGGGACAGAAATGGGTCCAGGGGTCATGGAAAGAAACGGGGGTGGGAAGGAGGTTGCTGGGAAGAAACGAGAATAAGGAGGATGTTCATTGAAAAAAAGGGGAATTGAAAATGGGTTAAAGGAAAGAAACAGCGGCTGGGTAAGGTAAAGAGGAAACAAGGCGTGATCCGACCTCCAGCTTACTCGGGACGCATGCAAGATTTGCCCCTCACGCATAAATTGTACACACTATATTCCTAACTTTTAATGCAAATTAAGACGTTCTAAAATCTATGGTCAAAGAGCGCCTTGTTTTAATAACGGAAATTAAAATAAATATGCTATATTTTACTATAAATAATTTTTATTTACTGTTTAAAATGCACGTTATTTATGTTTTACATTTTTATTCTAATAAATAAATCATAGATATCCTATCATAAAATTTCTATGCCTTTAACTCTACCCAAAACACCTTATTCAGACCCTTTTAGGCTTTTCCATAGACCCTTCCTAACACCCAACAACAACA
>NC_061104.1:26832978-26870478 GCF_015104395.2 Macrobrachium nipponense
ATAATATGGCTCTTTCACTTCTTTCAGTCTCTTTGATGTCGCGCTTCACCAACCCTTCTTCTTTCTTTCCTTCCTATCTCTATCTCTCTGCTGTAGAGGAAATTCTTCTCTCTATATACCTTTCACAAAAGACGCTCTCTCTCTCTCTCACTCTCTCTCTCTCTCACACACACACACATACAAACTTTGAGACAATAACGACTCCTCCCTTGTCTCATTCACAGAAGTATAGAGTCGCTCTTAACCTCCTCTCCTTTCCTATCTCTTTATCTCCCACATAATAAATCATGCTCTCTGTCTCTCCCCCAGATGTCGCTCTGGACCCTTTATCTCTCCACTATCTCCAGTTCTGTGTATCTTTCTTTCTATCTATCTATCTGTCCCTCCACGGAAGACGCTGCTCTGCACCTACATATCATCTCTCTCTCTCTCTCTCTCTCTCTCTCTCTCTCTCTCTCTCTCTCGTACCAATTTCCACAGCAGTACCGACCGACACCTGCATTGCCTCGTTCTTCCTTTGGTTTTATTGCTTAATTTCACTCCTGCCCTTCCTGCTGAGACATATTCACTTCCTGCTTCCATGTCAACATTAGAACAAGGAAAGGAAATAAGTGTGCCTTGAAGTAATTTAGTTACACATGTAAGCAAGACTCACACAATGAGACCTAACTTTCCGAGTAGATTGTAACTTGGTAGGACAGTTCTTGTTCACTCACATACCCTTCTCACTTTTGAGGACTCTCGGTTTTTTTTCTCCTGGTTGGGCACCACTCATTTTATTTATTTATTATGTTTTTTTCTCTCTTTCTCTACCGGGCATTATGATGTTTGTGAACATGGACTTCACATGAATTAATTCGGTAATGTTATTTTTCAAGTAGTTAAATACCCCTAGTACCACTTTCACGTCCTCGGCACGGCGAATATAGGTATAATATGTCCCTTAAGCCCCGTCCACACGGTCGAGCTTTGCTCGACGAACTCTGTTCGATGTGACGTCAGAAGCGGAGAAACAGCGGGTAAGGTTCTGACCTTTCCCGCTTCTGAAGTCACATCGAGCAAAGTTCGTCGGGCAAAGCTCGACCGTGTGGACGGGGCTTTATTACTTACTGCTGTCACTGGTGCCATATATCTGTCTCTATCACAACACTCATACCACCAGCTATATAATGTAAAAGAAAAAAAAAAAAATTCTGTCGCCTTAAAAACACAAAAGCCGGTACCTATTGGCACAGTTATTAATCCTTCTCTGTCCTAAAACCAAATGACTGAGTTTGTCTCCTCCTATTAAAAATCACCATAAAAATACTTACAACCTTACAAATGAGAATGAATAACACTCTCACCTCAAAAACCTGTTACTATTTGTTTTCAACACAATGAACTCAGCTTAATCTCGCCTGATGAACAAACTGCTGTCTTGAAAAAAAACTTCTCTAAAAAGAAAAAAAAAGAAGTAAAAACAGCACTTGGTGGTCGTCAACCGCGGCTCCTCAACTCCTCGTCTCACATCGGCGGCTCTTCTCTCCTTCCATTACTTTCCACGTAACCCTTCACGAGACAGACACTCCTCCCATACACACTTCCTTCATAAGGGGCGACGTCATTAAGAAGCCCCGGGGCTTCTAGGGCTTCCGTAAAGAAGAAGAGGAGGGTGAGTTGTAAACAAACCAGATTCATAAGGACAAGTCCCTCCGCCGGCGATACGATGACGGTGACGCCCCTGGCAGAGTAGAGTAGTGACGGTAGTTGTTTAGCGTCACATTTAGAAGCAATGGTAAGCAGCAGCGAGAACAGTAATTATGCTAGTCATCATCACCACTATAAACTAGGAGGGTAATGTGATATTAGCGAAGCTGGAGATAGCAGTATATTATTAGCTGTTATACTTTCATCACTGCCTGCAATCAAAACGTCAACAAAATAATCGTCAATATGGGAAGCATCTTCTTAGGGGGGATGTGAACAACAGACAGGTGAGTTACCAGGCGAACAATTTATCCACTTAGCTTCACAGCCACGCAGATTGGCTGCATTTCCCCTACTCTTTCTCCTCCTCCGCCATCTCCTTTGCATTTTCCTTATTTCTCCCTCCTCCACCATATCATCCTTCCCTTCCTCCCTGCTATCAGGGATCGGGGGTCTACAGAGTCCCCCTACGACTGCAAAACAACTAACCGACCCCCCCCCCCTTCCCCGCCACCTTTCCTCCATACCTCTTCGATAAAGTGCTTCATACCAAATGCGGAGACTTCCGATTTAAGTTATTTCAATGACACATAAATGGATTACAAAGGGCACCGGGTTCTTCCCGATGTTCTGTTCGTGAAAGCTTACGAGCCCATTTGGGGGGGAAAGCCCCAAAACAATGATACAAAGGGAATAGATTAAGGCCTGCTTCTTATGATAACAAGACCAACGTCAAGGATATAAATGAAATAACCATAAGCGATGCTAAGCTTTCAGGGAAACAGAATAATAATAATAATAAATAGAGGTTATACGATAAATAGGGGCAAAGGAGAAAATACAGATGACGAAAGAAAAAAAAAAGGGAATATAAATGGTTGAAGCACGACCCCCAGGACTGCGTTATACCGCTTCTTCACAGAAAGAAGGCTATGGAAAGTAAGAAAATAAGGAGAGATTCTGAAATGACGTAGGATTCATGAATCCACCATACGTACTTTCAACAGCTTTCTTTCCATTGTAACCCTGTAATAGGTACTTCAAAGGAATACTAAAATATTCTAATGTAACAGCACTTCGTTTCAACATTTACTTAAAGAACAGACTCAGGGTAAGAAACAATGAATACCCTGCAAAGAGCATTAGAAATAGAAAGAATTCCAGCATTAAATGTTTCCCTAAGAAAGAAAATAAACGAGAAAACCACCGATAAATCCGAAGAACACAAGAAAAAAAAAACCGTTAAGAACCACAAACGAAAAAAGACAACACGAAGATTCCACGTGCCATCATTGGCTGAAGAAAAATCACAAAAAACAAACCTCTCCCACGTTGGAATGAGGGAGGTTTATGACTCCCCTCTTCTGGTGCATTTCCCCTCTTTCCCCTTACGGGCGTCCCATGACTCCCCTCCTCCAGTCAAGACAACCGGCAACGGCAACGGCCGAGAGTCCCCGTCAATTTCACGGGAAGGCTGCTGACTGACCTCCAAGGAACTTCGACGGGATAAAGTCCCAAGCGGTTAATGCCTTTGCCTTCTGTGCTGTGCTCGGAGTGAGAGAGAGAGAGAGAGAATTTTCAAAATACTTTGCATACACCTGAGAGAGAGAGAGAGAGAGAGAGAGAGAGAGAGAGGAGAGAGAGAGAGAGAATTTTCAAAATACTTTGCATACACCTGAGAGAGAGAGAGAGAGAGAGAGAGAGAATTTTCAAAATACTTTGCATACAATTTGTGAGAGAGAGAGAGAGAGAGAGAGAGAGAGAGAGAGAGAGAGAGAGAGAGAGAGAGAGAGAAGCATGTTCAGAATACAGAAGAAGTATAGTCTAGAAGCATTATTATAACAAGTAATGTGTCTCTATTAAGAACAACCTATATTATATCCGGAGTTGGGACCCCGGGGTTCAACAGCGATTTGCAACGTGCATGTGAAGTGACTTTTAGTCTTCTCATTTCTTAAACCACTACACAGAGACATATATACAAACATGCATACATATATAACTGAATCACGAAGATATACGTATATATAATATATATACATCTACAAGTGTAAGAACAGCAATCCTTGCATTAAAAATCTTTATAAGAAAACAATACAAATCTTACGCCTAATAACTCGCACACATTCGACTTGAACCCAGCACCTCACGCCGCCATTCCCCCCCCCCCCCCGCCCAACACCCCCCCAAGAAAAAACGGAGATTAATGCACACGAGTGAAATGAACAAAGAACGCTTTCATAAAGCCATCAGCTACTATCTACCGACTTTCCTATGCACAGAGCTACACCACCATGCAGCACCAGCGCAAAGAAGTATGACAGATAACACACACACCACGACGAACAAATGAACGAACGAACATGCCAACCCAACCGTCCGTCCATACCTCAGCGGGGACAAAAGCTCCTACCACTACCAACGTCCCTCACATCCCCCTACCAAGGGTCTCCGCCCTCCCCACCCCAGGAGGTGGACATCAATAACCCCAGGCCCCCACCCGTCCCAACACCCGGGTACCCGGCGATGTATAAATAGCAAGAGTAGCGCGCGAGCAAAGTAATCGATACACTGGCCTCCTCCTCCCCCTCCTCTCCCCTCCCCCTCCTCCTCTTCTTCTTCTTCTTCTTCTTCTCCTTCTTCTTCTTCTTCTTCCCTTTGGCTTTTACTAAACTCCATTCACCCTCATCACACAAGACTTTAATTGCCAGTCGTCCATTTTTCTTTCGCGGCTTTTCTTTATTGGGTTCATTCAAAAGCAAAAGCGCCGTCATTAATGGTGCAGATTATTATTTCTCCTACTATACTATTCCTTCCTGCGACCCAGAGAGAAAGGCGAGAAAATATTTCAGACATTAAAACGAGACAAAAGCAGGTCCCGGGGGAGTTCCAATCCATGGCCTTCACCAAGCGCCTTCGCCGAGACAGAGCGCTGTACCGTTGAGGACGAATTAGTCGATGATACATTTCTTCCCCTCGTGGGGAGAGAGAATTCGAGGGGAAAGGGGAGGGAGACCTCACTCGACCCCGGTGCTTTTCAACACGCACATAGACACACACACACACACACACCACGCACAGGTAGCTACAATGCTCAACTATGCGGAAATATCGTTAGAATCAATTCCAAAATTTTATTTCATAACATTTAATTTTGAATATTTGACTACAAAATTAGCAATGACCAAGTACTGATACATTATTTAACCATTTCATTAATAAAGATCATCATCATTCCTAACAGTGCGAGGAAGTTTGAGAGTTCAAGGTGGGGGAGGGGGAACGGGGGGGGGGGGGGGTGGGGGGGGGGGGGGGGGGGGGGAAGGAATCCAAAGCTCGCCGCAATCCTCAAGATTTAATCAACTAAAAGTATGCAGCTAAAATAAACCCAGGCTGCTGCTACCAGTGCTGGTTCTGGTGCTGCTTTTACTGCACTATCCAGCAACATTCTTCGACCATGTGGAGAGAGAGAGAGAGAGAGAGAGAGAGAGAGAGAGAGAGTAGGTGCATCGTTCTTCATTCGTCCTCCCCCTTCCTCTCCTACACAAATGAGGAAGGCCGTGGGAGGTGGGGGTGAGAGCACCTGTTCTACGGAATGAATACGGGCCGTGCCGTGGCAAACAGCTGACAATGGGTTGCTAACTATAGGCCAACTCTCCTCACCGTAAGATCGACAGATAAAGAGGTTGGGGCGAGGAGGGCGAGAGTGAAAAGGGAAATGGATGGAGGGTAAAGATGGGTAGGGGGGGCGGGGGAATAAGAGAAGAGTTAAGAGAGAATGAGTGAAGGATAAAAAAAACGAGTGAGTGTGAGACACGAAAACGGTGAAGAGTCCCTTTTGCCTATCGGTCTATATCTCACCGCTCCATACAAACCCTGTTTTTTTTTTTTCTTTTATCCGGCCGAATCGTTCTCTCCCCCTCCTTTTTCATTCTTCTTCCCCTTTATTCTCCCTTCACTTCCCCTTTAGGTAAGCAAGAGCGAAAGTACACGAGCACAAAAAGCTGTGTATCGCTTTATTGAATCCTTTTTTTAAAAAGTTACTCTATACATTCTTCAAGCAGTCTCTATTTTACCTCATGCGCAGGTGAAATGCCTCCTGCTACTTAGGAGTTACCTGGCGATATTCAGCAACGGCTCATTCACATAGACCGCTGTGCAAGCAAACCCTTCGCTGTAAATTAAATTATGAACCATAATCACCTTAAAGTCCCAACGTTAATGGTCGGCACTCAGAAAAACTTCCTTTTTAATCATTCCTTCACATTCAATTTCTCTCCTCTTCCCATTAATTTCCCCCCCCACTCGGCCCCGCCCCCCCCCCCCATCGAACACTGGAGTTTTCCCCCTCATCTTCTTAAGTTCTTCCTTCCTTTACATCTACTAGGTCGCTGGCCTCAAGGTAAAAATAAATTGGCATGTTTGGTATCATTTCCCAAATGACATTCTTTTTCATATCAGGAAGACGTTTCTCCTCACGTGCGCTTATTGTCTACAAAACTAAATACTACCTCTGCCTTCCACAATTACTCCTCAGTGCACATATCGAGAAATCTCCGCCATAAGCTCATTTACCCAATTGTTTTGGGTGCCAGTAAACTCAAAGACAGTCACTCTTTAATCAGGAACTTAGTAAAGAATATATTCATAACCGGAAAGCACGTTTCATGTATGAAAAAATTTCCTAACATTTTCTTGTTTCTCGATTCTTCAAGTACAGTATCATTCATAATGCAGTTCATCCATTACACTTTCTCTACTAATCTTCAGCCTCATATAAAAACAGGCTCATTCATTTCACCTGCTCAAGTCGATTTCATTCCAGAGTTAGATCTATTACTTCACTTTCTCTAGTCTCCTACGGGCTCGTTTTGTAATCAGATTCCACCAACTGATTTCCCCTTACCTCCTTCACCCGCACGTGGAATCTCTTTCACCCACTTCACTTCGCTGCCTTTTGCAAAGACATAAATCTCACTTAAATTTCAAATTGGTTTGGTATCTGGGATATGGTTGTTAAACAAATGCCCTTTTCCATCACTGCGACCTACCAAAGTCGATTAACTACCATGTTTATGTCCTTCTGGAACATTTAGATATCAAACCCGGATCCACCCCTCAGTAAGGAATATATATATATATATATAATCTATATATATATATATATATATATATATATATATATATATATATAGATATATTAACCTAATATTATTACGCGCATAGTCTATAGTACATAATATATATACACATATATACATAGTATATATGTATACAACATATATGTATATACCCTATATATGTGTGTTCCGAGAGTTCATTTCTTTCTACCAATTTTTAATTGGCGCTCTTTAAAAGGACCTTCACAGACTTTGCCTGTTACTGTTTCAGTGCTAAAAGGGAGCAACCCTGAGTAAGGCAGGACTCCTTCATTATTCAAGGAGTACTTCGGAGCCAGTGACGTAACAGCCGGTCGTCGTGTGAAAGCGTACATATACGCGCATACCTGCGTGCGTCCCGGTCCCGCTCCTCCCACCTGAGTTAAATAATGTATTGATTCCGCAATATGCCCTTTAACGCTGACTTCCTTCACCTCTTACTATGACACTGTCACACTGGCTGCCGTGATTCGGCTTAATGTTAAAACCGTCGTTGACAACGGCGATATTAAATAAAACTTCAACTAAACTCCAGAACATTTAAACTTCATTACCATGACTACGAAATTATCACACTGAACTTTTACGATTTACAAACTAAAATGTAATTACTGTTGTAAACTACAATGAAGTAATTACGAATAACGATCATAAGATTAATTACGAGAACAATAAAAATGACACTACAATACGTTTCGAGGGAAAAATCTCGCCTTTTTTTTTAATAACACTAAAACCGTACTTCATTCAGCGATGTGAATTCAAGGTCGTCTTTTGTACTTTCGACATAATGCAGAGAGAGAGAGAGAGAGAGAGAGAGAGAGAGAGAGAGAGAGAGAGAGAGAGATTTAAAATACCTGCTATAATGCAACCAAAACGAGAATACTTTAAAGAAACATATACATATATACACAAAGAGAGAGAGAGAGAGAGAGAGAGAGAGAGAAGGAGAAGAGAGACGTTTGAGAGGAGAGAGAGAGAGAGAGAGAGAGAGAGAGAGTTAATTAAAACTACTTAGATACTCCAACAAGCAAGAGAGAGAGAGAGAGAGAGACTACTTAGATACTCCAACAAGCAAGAGAAAGAGAGAGAGAGAGAGAACTAATTGAAAATTACTAGTCTCACCTGCAATGCACTCTTGTAAAAAAAAGAAGGGGGGGATGAGAGAGTTTATATAACCTGAGGAGCGTGAGAGGATTTGGTGCAAACTGGAAAGAGAGAGAGAGAGAGAGAGAGAGAGAGAGAGAGAGAGAGAGAGAGAGAGAGAGAGAGAGAGAGCTTTGCAGCCCCAGGTAGCGTGCCTAGTGAAAATACCTTCGTGTGTGTTTAACGTGGATTATTCATCGTGTGCAAGGAAAGTAGAATTCGACACAGAACGCTGGCTACCAGGTGGCAGGGGACAGTACCTACACTCACAGGCAGGACCAGTTCAAGTGGTGACATTTTAACGAATGCGGCGATATATGAAGAGGAAAAATCAAATAATTATTTAAAAACGTATAACATACTGCATCCGATAAAACAGTCCTAGATACAACAGTCTTCTGTGTGAAGACAAGTTTTAAGATTACCAATGGACGCAAAATAAACTGGATGTCACGAGGGAAATCTAGTTTTAAATTATAATTGGTACATTAAGTTAATTTTATCCATAACTACTTCCTATTTTCAATAACGAAGAATAATTCGATTGGTTAAATATTTTTCCTATTTGCATTCGATATGCATTCTTTTATTCATGCAGCAAAATGTTAGCAGCCTTAAACCAAACGTCTCTCTCTCTCTCTCTCTCTCTCTCTCTCTCTCTCTCTCTCTCTCTCTCTCTCTCTCTCTCTCTCTCTCTCTTGACATGTCCTTCAATCATATGTTTTCACCGGTTTACGATTCGAGAAGCATTTCGACCTTTCGATTGCCTTGATATTTAGATCGTTTCAAAGGCCTGAGAATATTCAAGACGTTCCCAGATTCCGGACATTTCCAAGGGCCGAATACTTGAACTTGATCCACACCTTCCTGGGACCTAAATACTTAAAGACTTTCCCAAGGTCTTGATATTTACCCATTCGTAAAGCTAAACATTTATGTAAGGCCTGAATACTGCCACTTCTGCTGTGACTTAGTCGTATATGCTGACGGGTTTCTAAGCTCTGAACACCTTGGTCTTCCTAAAGCTTAATTCAAATCTCCCTGATACATCAGAGGTTAGGCATCAGTGCCTATTATTATTATTATATATAATATATTTAGGTAACTGAAACCTATTCACATGGAACAAGCACACAGGAGCCACTGACTAGAAATTCAAGCTTCCCAAGAATAAGTGGGTTTCAACCTCCCAACGCAGACCCCACACTGCACCAGTAACTGATCATGATACGGAGCCAGTCATTTTTCATCGCCCCGGGGGAGACACGAAGCCGCGACAGCTGAGTGGCATTCCACGACACTAACCACTATACCATCAGACCAGTCTAGTAATATAGGTTTTTCCAAGGCCTACACACTGAAACTAAACTGCATATTTCCTTTAGTCCTAAAAGTGACCTCTAATTGGCCAGAATCACATGAACTCTCACCTGCAATGACACTGCCCCGTCTCTGCTACCAAACTTAGCTTCTGCAACATTACCTGAGGAAAGAGAAAGTACCTGTTATTATGGATGTTCTATATTCTGCAGTTGATACTATTACTTTTCAACTTACGTAAAACTGTGAAAAAGGCGAATAAACTGATAAAAACAACAATAATAACAATACATATAAGAAAATACAAATAATAATAATAATAATAATAATAATAATAATAATAATAATAATAATAATAATAATAATAATATGTATTTTGGTAGAAGACCCTCTTTTAGGCAAATACTGTTAAAAAGGGGCTTAATTCTGCCATCCTTTTTAACAATAATAATAATAATAGTAATGATAATTCCTCATTGTTGTCCTACTGTGTTTCCAATTTCGGGAGGTGGATTATGGGCAACTACATAACTCAATAATAATAATAATAATATAATAATAATAACAAAATAGCCATGTTCCTCACAACCGTGCAAGCAAACGATAGCACAATGCGATAACAGCGATACCTGTCCCCTACGAATCTCTGCATTTTCGAAACATCAAGCTACTCTTTTTATTTCCACACTGAGAAAAAGAGCGCCCCCATTATGCAATGAAATAACAGCGGCACTGAAAGACCACCCTTATCAACCCACGACTCTTTTATCGCGAGATAATGAAAAGCCCGCCCGATAAGGCTTCTCTGCTTATGTTGAATCTCTGGCATTCAATCCAGAGACTCGTGGGCTTTACTCTGAGTCATTTTCTATGTACTAATATACCATTTATATACATAAGATACACTGACACATAAACATCGAGTTCCCATGTGCATCACTGTATTCGGATCTTTCATAGATAGTCACCCCAAAGGATTTTAACCCGGTATGCATCCACCTAATCAATCCACCTTCGCGGCGTGTTTAGTACAAGCCCGTCGGGCATGGCCGTAAACACATAAACAAAAGACTGTAAATCCCATAAAGATAATGACCACTATGAAATATTAATCCAAGATAACGACCCCCAAAACTTTGCTGTGGGTCACCATCTAGGAAAGATCCCCGTATTCAAATCAAACCAAACATTAAAAAAAGAAAGAGAAAGACATCCCCGACGTCCTGCGAAACGACCCAAAGTAAACAAATAATCAATATGGATGACAAGGTGCTGCACCTGCCTGACACATGGTTTGTTTCCCACAACCATTTGTGAGCCCTTCCGGGAGGTGGAGAGGGACGGAGAGAGGGAGGTATGAAGACGAAAGACGACCACAAGGAGGAGGAAGAGGGATCAGAAGGGAAAACTGAGGAGCAGGAGTTTAGGAAACAAAAGATAAGAAAGACAGACAATCAACAGGAAAACGATAGACAAGGAAGAAGTAGAAGATGACGGAATGTTGTAAGAGCAGGGAAAGAGAATTGACGGAAGCAGAACAAGACGCCAATGAAGACTAGCAGATGAAAGGGGAAAGAATAGATTTGGAGGAATCACGAACGTGAGATGAAAGAGAGGGAGTGGAGCAGGAAGATTAAATTACGTAAGAGGAGGAGTTAGATGAAGCGAACGAAGAGGAACATTATTGGGGAATAAGCAAGGTGGGGAAGGAATAGGAAGACGTTGAAAAGTAATAAGAAAGGTGGGGAAGGAATAGGAGGATGCTGAAAAGGAATAACAGAGGTGGGGAAGGAATAGGAGGACGCTGAAAACAGAAGACAATAAGGATGGAGAGGAAGACCCCGAACGGAAGAGAGACAGTGGAGAAGGAAGAAGTAGATGAAGAGGAAGGGTAGATACGAAGCAAAACCTGAATAAGACTCATATAGACTTCACAACATAACTGTTGTTCCATGAAAAGAAAACCAGGGATCCCAAAGGGCGAACAACGATTATGAACAACACCAGTAACCAACCAATAAACAACCACCACCTTCCATTTCCGTTCATATTAAACAACAACAAAACCCAAATAATTCTTTTTGATGAGCAAACAAGATTGCAAACAACAATGAACTGCCAGTGCAGCAACCTAATACTCAATTTTGATGACCAAACAATAATTATGAACAGCAACTACAACACAACTGTCAGTTCAACAGGAGGATACAAAAACTGCAACGAAAATAACAAGGATGAAATCTGTAGAAATGATTATCACGAAGAACAAACGCCAAGCAAACTAAACGAAACCACCCTGATAAAAAAAAGAACGAAGCCTGCAACAAACCATCAACCAAACAACAAACAATAACCCGCCCAATTTAAGCCAAACAATAGGAACGGGAGTAGTCGAGGCCACCGACGTCCTCGTCATCATCATCATCATCATCATCATAATCATCAACAGAGACAGAGAGACAGAGACGCGTGTCAAACACGACGTCATAAGTTTTGTCGCGCGGACGGAGGGACACAAGACGTATTCGGCTCAAAAGACCCGGCCCGTGGAGGGAGGGAGGGAGGGGAATGAATGTAATCTGATTGGAATACCGCGACAGGGAACGGAGAGCACCTTAACACCGGAGGGAAAATGGGATTAGAAGAGGAGGAAAAAAGAAAGGGAAAAAATAGGATTACGCTTTGGGTCTTGTGGCGTTGGGAAAAAAACAGCTTCCTTCCTCGCTGCCTTTTCATGCCTCTTGCGATGTTTTCATACCCACAGATTTTTCCACTGGAGAGAGAGAGAGAGAGAGAGAGAGAGAGAGAGAGAGTAAGACTATCCCAGCTTATCTATATTCTAGTAGAGAGAGAGAGAGAGAGAGAGAGAGAGAGAGAGAGAGAGTAAAATAAGACTACCCCAGCTTATCTATATTCTAGGAGAGAGAGAGAGAGAGAGAACTACCACAGGTTATTTATACTCTAATACAAAAGGAGAGAGAGGACTACCACAGGTTACCTATACGCTCGTACAGGAGAGAGAGAGAGAGAGAGAGAGAGAGAGGAGAGAGAGGTAAAAATAAAAACCACCACCGGTGACAACCAATAACCTGCATCTTATCCCATAAGGGCTCAAACTATTGAAACCTCAACATAAAAAAACGGCTGCAAAAAATAAGGGGGGGGGGGGGCATAGATGAGCCAACCAAAACACCAGAACGAACGGTAAAGAACGGACGAAAAAACAGGGACGAGCACCAACAACAACATCAACAATAACAACAACAGAAGCAACAATGGCGACAAAAGAACCGTGGCCGCTGACCGCTCTCCATCCTCAATGATGCTGGTATTTATCAACAAGTGTTATTGGACGGGCTCTTGTGTCCGCACACGTGTCAAAAAAGGTTGGGAGAGGCACAGGGAAGGGGGGTGGGAGATGGACGGGAGAGGAGGGCGAAGGATGGGGAGAGGGACAGAGGAGGAGGGGGGAGGGGGGGCTACAGAAAAAGGGGCAAAAGGAAAGGGAGGGAGGGAGGACGGTGGTTGTAACTATTTTCCCAAATCCTCTTCTCTTTTTTTTTTTTTTTCTATGGGAAATCCTCTTCTCTTCTTTTTTTTCTATATTTCTTCTTATTCCTTTCTATATCGATGGGATATATATCCCTTTGAGTAGAGAAGGGAGAATGTAGTACCAAAAATAATTCTTTTACCTACAATCTCTCTTCAAATAAATGTTATACATACAGACACATGCATACATAACATACATATATATTTATGTATATATATATATATATATATATATATATATATATATATATATATATATATATAAATATATCTATTTATATACTATATAGATCTATATAGATATAGATATATATATTATATTATTATATTATATCTATCTATCTATCTATCTATCTATCTATCATCTACTTATATAATATATATATTAATTATAAATATATATTATAATTATAATATTATCTATATATATATATATATATATATATATATATATATACTATATATATATATATTTATATATATTATATATAATATATTATATATATATATATATATATATTCCTGCCAGTCTTTTGGCCTGGCAAATATCTACATATATTATAGGGAGAGAGAGAGAGAGAGAGAGAGAGAGAGAGAGAGAGAGAGAGAGAGAGAGAGAGAGAGAGAGAGAGAGTGTACAGTCAGGTGGAGAGATTAGTTCCCCGACTCAGCAGAGAAAACTCTGCCTGTTGTTCCACTGGTAGATTGGTTTTCTGGGTGTGTGAGAGAGGAGGTCCACTGCAAAAGGGGGAAAAAAGGGCGGGGGGAGGGGCCATCTACGGAAGGACCTGAATATTGAAGGTAGCAAGGCAGGCCAGGATTGCAGTGCCCCCGGGGACATGGAGGGGGACCAAATAACATGTGCAAAAAAAAAAAAAAAAAAAAAAAAAAAAAAAAAAACCGAGGGACTGAAACAATGCACTAAGTGACTGAGTGTCTGATTGATTGATATGGAAACCTGGCGTTGTGACAGCAAATGTCGAAAACGCAGTGGATAAGATAAAATGTGAACAAAATACACAATGTCAGTTTCAATAAAAACATCGATTCAGGAATTATGGTGAAACGTACAAGCAACAGGTCGACTTCAATTTGAATAAACGTTACTTGGCATCAAGATAACATAAGAGTGAAAACATGTCCGTCATTCATTCTTGAATGGCTACAAATTATCCAGACTACTATGTGCGGTTAACACGTCAATGCAGCTGATAAAATCATGAGCAAGCCTGCCTCTAAACACAGCTGAAGCGTCCAATTAGACGGAAGGATTTTAAGTCACAGTTTAGCAGGACGGGGGAAAGTTGCAAATCACTTTTGATCATTTTCCACAAATAGAATGACAGAGAGGGGATTCGAGCCATGGCACATTTATTTCCCATACATTTATAAGGGCCCGGGCTGGACGTCGACAAATCACCTTTAGGTTCCCAACAAGCAATTTGGGATGTGGTTGCTAGGCATCTCTCCTTCTCTCCTTGGCTGCAGCTCACGACAGTCAGCTATATAATACATTGATCAACAGGACACAAAACGACCCGGAAGAATCTTTCCAAACGGGATCGATCCTGAGACTCTCGCTGTTGAGGCGAGACTGGAACCACTGGGTTTACGGGCTGCTCTATAGCAAAGAGCCAGTGCTGGCATAAGGCCACCTCAATCAAAAACAGCAACCACTGGACCACCACATATATATATACACACATACATACATACATATATGCATGTGTGTGTGCATCAAATATAATAGCTCTCCTGATAAACTCACATTTCCCGATACTCTCTGCCCGTCTGATTCACAACTTCGTTCCAGGTGTTAATTACATTTCTTCCGATGAAATCGTCTAAAAAAATCGGGTTAATGATCTTCCTAATTGATACTAATGAATAAACAGTTCTCCAGCATTCATATTTTTAGAGTTGTACAAATAAATTAATTGGAACTTCACTGAAATGGAGAAAAAAAAGATTTCCTGTTTCTTCCAACAATTCAATAATCTAATAAAAATTTACTTAGTAAAAAAACACCACCAAATGAGGGGGAAAATGGCCCTTATAAATTACTTACATTACAAAAAAAAAAAAAAAAAAAAAAAAATTAAAAAAAAAAAAAAAAAAAAAAAAAAAA
Source organism: Macrobrachium nipponense (assembly GCF_015104395.2). NCBI lineage: Eukaryota > Metazoa > Arthropoda > Malacostraca > Decapoda > Palaemonidae > Macrobrachium > Macrobrachium nipponense. The sequence continues at coordinate 26,847,973 of NC_061104.1, forward strand.
CTTCAGAGGGAATGAATCTCCAAGGGAAAAACTCTACCCCAAAATTGAAAAGGAATAATAACTCTAATAGACAGTAAATTCTATCATCTTCTTTTTCTTTTTTTAACACACCCCTTACCATTCAAAGAATATATAAAAACACGGAAAAGTTATACAACGAAATATAGCACATACCAAAAAAAAATAAATAAATAAATAAAAAAAAAATGATGGACACATGCACATACAAGGAACTATTCACAAAGCACACACACACACATTCATACAGTATGGAAAAAAAAGAAAGGACCCCTACGCCCACCTAAAAAAGAAAAAAAAAAAAAGCGACGCCCAGAATGGTCCGGAGCCGATTACCTGTTTAATTGCAGCATCACGCAACGCAGTGTCACTGATCCATCGGTGTTTGCCGCTCAATGAGGCTAATGATGCCACGAGGTAAATAAAAACAATTTATTTACAGCTCGCTGCCAATGCATTTCGGTAATCAAACAAGACATCATACGCCGAGCGTTATTCATTATTGGGTGGCGAGTGCTGGCTCTTAACTGCATAAATATAATTATGCAACGTAATAAGGTCTGACTGATGAGATTGGGTCATCCGTCAATTTAGGCCGTCATGTCATCGCTTGCAAGCGTCATGCTCCTCGGACAAAACTTTCCGGATTTATTTTGCTTTTATGTATGTATGTATGTATGTATGTATGTATGTTATGTAGGAATAACATTTTGTATTTGTCCATATATTGATACTTACTCGTTACATCCTTATGTTTAGTGAATATCTAATTTTTATAATAATGTAAGCAGTTATTAATAATAATAATAATAATAATAATAATAATAATAATAGTCCACGGCGACAATACTTTATATGCAATACCAAAAACTGAATTTATTCGAAGTAGCAACAAGAACGAAATAATAAGAGAGAGAGAGAGAGAGAGAGAGAGAGAGAGAGAGAGAGAGAGAGAGAGAGAGAGAGCACAATGTCGTCAACCTGCCGAGGAAGTAAGAAAGGTCCCTCCATTCAAACTCGCTCGGTAATAACAATAGAGCTGAAATTTCTCCTCTTATTAGAAGAAGCGACCGCGGAATAAGAAAATGATGAGAGAGAGAGAGAGAGAGAGAGAGAGAGAGAGAGAGAGAGAGAGAGAGAGAGAGAGAGAGAGAGAGAGAGAGAGGTCCATAACAAATGATTCTCCTTTTCGCTGCTAATCAAAGAATCAAAGTTGGTATTTACTTGTAACCAAATAAACTGATTTTCAAAGTTTCAGTTCAAACTGACATTAATGGCTAACTACAATGAACTAATTTTCACTCTTCATAAAAACGGATATCCACTTGTGACCCACAGAACTAATTTCCACTTCCATTGAGAAAAGCCAATCTTTTACAACCAATTTTCAAACTCTCATTAAAAGATTACATAAACTAATAATTTACTTGTGACGACAAAAGATGATATGCACTTTCCATAAAAACAAATGTCCACTGACAACTATAAAATAACTGATTTTTCCATATAATGTAGAACACGATAAGTTACGCAACTCCTTTAAAAAAACATTCAATACATTTAACCAATGACTCTAACATTCAAAGTTAAGAAAATCTAATATTTCCCAATAAACCAGAGAAAACCATTTTAATCTTTTACAAGAGACTATCATAACTGCCTTTTAGAACAATAAAGTGTATTTAGTGTTAACAATGAAACTGATATTCAGTCGAGGAACGCCCAGATAAACTTTATCACCACCCAATTTCAATTGAAAACACAGCTTTCACTTTTCATGACATACTTAAGTTGTCATGATACACAGTTTCACATAACTTCGATAACATTCCGACAAAGAAATAATCTAAAAATAGTCAAAATGGTCACAACTAACATTTTATAGAAAGACTTTTGCTCCCATTTGGAAAATTAAAACTGACAAGTCTAAAGCTACATGCCCATGTTAATTTGTAATTCCTCTAGTTTCCATTTCACAAAGCCTCTTAGAGTGAGGGCCTACTTATGAATATTTGTTTATCTGCACAATATGCTCACAAGAAGCCCAAAATGCATAAAATAAATTCGACTGCGCAAAATTTCGTAAATGTCTGAAAATGTAACAAAAATATTGCATACTTGTCAACACTAATAAAATACACAGTATCATACAATATTCATGTGTGCACACAAAAAAAAAATTACATTGACAGTGCACAATTTCCCCTAATTGGTAAACTGTCCAAAAATAGTGGATTACATTTTGTGATACCTATCTAGAATTTACAGTCAATGAAAGCTAGAAATGAACAACGGGAAAGGCTCAATACCAACAACACCCGATAAATATGAAGTTGCCTCTTTGTGCAAATGATGACAAAGATAGAATAAAAAAAGTATATAAGAAAAGTTTCATATAAAAAACTATCATAAAAATAAAAAAGTTACTTCTCAAAATACTTACTGACGACTGAAATACGCTCTACACAATGTATACTAAAATCACAATTATAAGAATTAAATATACTATGATAATTCGCAACTGAAAATATAAAAGATTTATTTGTTAATACTTGATGTAAACGGCAGCTTTCCTAAAAATATATAAATTTTACAATAATATAAACAAAAGACATTCTCCCCTGCGATCCAGGACAATGGATAACTACCATCCTCCACCCGTCAGGAAAGAGGCTGTTTCTTAAGACGAACATAACACTAAAAATTCACAAGCAAGCACATCACAGTGAGAGAGATCTGAACAAAACGGCTCAAAATGTCAGGCAATGGCAGTCATATAAAAAAATAATCAATCTTCAGGCTTCAGGCAATGCGAGCATAGGCAAAAAAGCCGACTTGCCTTCAGTTCGTTTATGCCCATTTTTGTCAAGAGTGGGACTGAGCTATGGCAATGTAATTTGTTCTTCGTCGTTAAATCTGACTAACTCTAAAGAATTTGATTAAATTCGCGCCTAAAACACCATCCCTGTTACAGCACTCTATTTTATGACACTTTTGACAAGGCATTTCATATATGCATCCTGAAACATCTTTAAGAGGATTTTTTATTACTAAACTCTTAAAAAAAACACAGATATGAAGTGGCAGTTAAAAATATGAACCCACTAAACAATTCAAGAAATGTTTTGTTCTTAATTGCCCAAAATACTGGAAAAATAAGAGGTTCCATTATTTATGTAACTCATCATAATACAAACACAATATGAATATATACAACATCACCAAAACACACACACACATTTTATAGATACACACATATATATATATATATATATATATATATATATATATATATATATATATATATATATATATATATATATATACACATACACATATATATAATATATATATATATATATGATATATATATATATAATATAATTGTGTGTGTGTGTGTGTGTGTGTGTGTGTGTGTGTGTGTGTGTGCGCGCGCGCGCTTGTTAAGAATATTTTTTTCGCCTGCTTGTTATGAATGTCATTGTGTTTGTCTATTATAGGTGGAGTTTTAGAATGTTGCCTTAGCTTATCTGATAGTTTCGCCTATATATATATATATATATATATATATATATATATATATATATATATATATATATATATATATATATAGAGGCGAAACTATCAGATAAACTAAGGCAACATTCTAAACTCCACCTATAAAGACCAACACAATGACATTCATAACATGCAGGCCAAAAAAATAGAAATTCTTAACAAGGACAAATTTAAAGAGAAGAAGACAATTCACACACATATATAAAACAATTTTCCATTACTTCACAACCACTGGAGCAAAAGCAACACGGTTTTATGCAATAAAATGCAAGTTCCGTGGCGCATCCAAAACAGATTTGAAGTGTCACGTAGTTGATGAATTCAGAGTTAATCTCCTCCAGAGTAAAGAGGATGTAGTACTAGGACATGGCAATCAAATGCGAAGGGAATTTGGGCTTTGAATGTCTGCCTGAAACTCAGCCAGGAGATAGAGAGAGATGAAGAGAAGAGAGACGAGAGAGGAGATCGAGAGAGAGACGAGAAGAGAGAGAAGGAGAGAAAGCATGATTATAAACCATATATGGTGTTATATTTTATTATAATAATACTAAAGTGTCTAATAATATTTGTAATATATTATTTATAAATCTATATAGGTATATTAATATAATATTATATATATCTATATATATCTAACATATAATTCTATATTACATTTAATAGTATTATATACATATAATATATGTAATAATATATTATATATACACTATATATACAATATTATATATATTATATTATTTTATAATATATATATTATATTATTATATATCTATACATAATATATCTCCTCTTTCAAAACTCCGGAGGTCAAGGGGAGAGAAAGAAAGCGACATCATTTAATATAGACAACAAATTTTTCTAGATCAAGAAATTAGGAGATCACCTATTCTATTAGTCATCTCACATAACTAGCCAGGAACCTAAACTCCCCCCCCCACCCTTCCCCCAGGCTCCAACGCTAAACGCCCAGCGACCTTAAACAATAAATTCCCTTTATCGTTGTTCCTCCTCCTCCTCCTCCTCCTCCTCCTCCTCTCCCTCCTCCTCCTCCTCCTCGCTTTGCAAATTACGGAGACGACAAGACAACATTAACATGGTGACCCAGTTTCCTACAAGGTGTCAGCCGCGTCGGCTTTTGTTGCCCCGTTTTAACAAGAACCGGGGGCCTTTCTCGTCCATTTTCCCCGATCCAAAACAAATTCGTTGGGCTGCTTGCTCCCCCCCCCAAAAAAAAACCAGAACCAACCCCCCCCCACCCCCACCTCCCCCCGGGGCCCCCAACTCCCACCTCCCCCCAAAACTACACCCTCTTCCCTGCAACGTCCCCATCCTCCAATATAATCGGAGTGACATGTTAGATATTGCAGGAGGATTTTCTAGGTCACGGGTGGCGCTGCCGCCTCTCTCAGAATTTTTGACATCGTAATTATCTAAAACGGGTATACGACTAATGACACTTATTAGTGCGTATGTATACAAGTGTATATATATATCTATGTATATATATATATAATATATATATATATATATATATATATATATATATATATATCATATATATATATAATATATATATTCACACATCTCGCATTTTTCTCTTGAAGTGGATCTCTAGACATTTACCCTTCGACCTTAACAAGTATAAGTCTAGTTGGTATATATCGTTGACACCCATTTATTCTAGTATATCATGTTAATCAACACAGTTGATTAACACCAGGTACATGATACTCGTAAGTACACGTAGGATTTTTCAGGATGCAGACGAACGCACATCCTGCGAGTATTCCTCCCAACCCCATGGGATCGATTTCGGCATCATATTCAGCACATACGGAATAAGTTACTCTTTTTGTCTTTCCTTATGTTTTACTTAACCAAGGCCATCATTTTCGTATTACCATTTGTCTTCCACAGATTTGCAAAAGCCCGAATTAGCGTCGCAGTGCAAAGCGATGCAACAGCAAACACAGAATGGCAGTCCCATCTCCACTTTACCAGAACGACCACAGCCAAAGGCCAAAACCTCATGAAAAAGAGCAAGCACAACTATAATGTCTGTTTACATTTCAATCCCAGCAGGTCATCAACTGACAAATGAGGTCATAACCCGTGTCATATTCTCCCACAATCACATGCCAGAAACCATAAGATGGAGACGGAATATAGCGTTTGAAAATGTAACAACAATAATTAGTTGTCATAACCAAGCAAAGCGTCACCAAGCACAGCTTTTATAACACGTAGGTTGAGCTTTGGTTATATGCGGTTATAGCAAGGGTAGTAACAAAACCATAAGTTTAATAACAACAATATTAATAAATGAACATAATTCGTTATTATTCGACAGACAGAGCAAATACCTGTATTAACCTTAACGGCTAATTATGTAGGGTATAGTTAGTCGACTCTGATGGAAGCAGCCATCAATGTGAGAAGAACTTAGAAAGGCATAGTTTTCACCCATGAAGACGTAGATGTGATTAAAAGCATAAAATGAAAACCGATCAAGATAAGTAAATAAGTCAGACACTAATGTAACGTTGATAGGTGCCTTCAACTATTCTTGTAATGAATACATCAGTCCAGAAGAGGATATGGTGATGAAACACGTTCAGTGTGAAACAGATTTCGAGCGGGTTCATCTGCATGGTCTGGCTTTCGCGTTTCACGTGAAGTGCACCCCCTAATGGCTTCATACTGTGCCCTGGATTTTCAAGTGCGATGAAAAATATCAACAGTTGGTTAAAAATGCTAAAACTTCGATCAAATATAACTGAAAATACAATAACAATATTCAATAATAAAACAAAACTGCGTTCATCTGGGAACTTATGGATGAATCAACAGAGGAAGAACTGAGCGTGCGTGTGTGTGAGAGAGAGAGAGAGAGAGAGAGAAGGGGGAGGGGGTAAACTTTTTAGGCCCTCCAGAATACAAAAGAAAGATCTTGTCGCTAACGCTGCTTTCATTTTTCTGCAACACAGCATTTCTCTCTCTCTCTCTCTCTCTCTCCCAAGTCGACAAAGGCACCCTAACCACACAACGCTAATATTACTCAACACCTGCAATATGTCGGACAACAACTTAGGCGAGGCGACCTGCAAAGCTTTCAAATATGTAGCGTGTTGAGAGAGAGAGAGAGAGAGAGAGAGAGAGAGAGAGAGAGAGAGAGAGAGGAATTTTAATCCCTCGCCTATCCAGCTCACCTCCAAATCTCTGGCATTTGTTTTCCAATACAATGTCACAAACACGTGTCTGGAACTAAAGCACAAATTGGCATCTCAATGGAGCAAAATCACGATGTGGCAACACGCTTGCAAAGGCCATTCACAGCCAATCAGAAGTGGGTCCGTCGAAACGTGTAAACAAACATCTGAGCATCGGACATGGATGCCGAGCAATATTTAAATCCCTAACAGTGGAGCGAAACTTGTGTCACTACACCTTCAACAAAAAGAAAAACCTAATACGCCACCGACGGTCATACACAAACACACACACAGCCCTTTACTGCCAACGCAATGATGCAGAAAGCGTTATTGCAACGGCAAATTATTGCAGAATTAATGTGGAAACTTCGGCCGGCTCATAATAAACCAATAATGGCCACTCCGAGCGGGCGAATTATGCCATGAACTTTCTAATGACCAGGCAAATTAGGCAAATCGTTCTAAAACAAAATTCCTACGCTATTAAAGCGCAATATTTAAGTCTCACAAAAACAGGCGATGTTTACTTATAAACCAATATATACACGTTAACAAATACTTTGGATTTTTACTAGGTAAAAGTTTTCTCTCTCTCTTCTCTCTTCATATATATATATATATATATATATTATATATATATATATATATATATATATTATATATATATATATATATATATATATATATATATATATTATATATATATACTATATATATATATATGTATTCTATGTACATACATACATACATATATCATATCTATATATATATATATATTATATATATATATATATATATATATATATATATATAAATATGCAAGCATTAAGCTACAAATGTCCTTTAATATCCATTTCGCTCTACCTCGGAATTAAGTCAACTAAAAAATTCCCCGTCGGTTAACATAAATGAAAAGATATTAATTCCGAGGAAGAGCGAATTGGATATTAAAGGACATTTGTAGCTTATTGTTTATATACAAATGTGTGTATGTGTGTGTGTGTGTGTGTCTGTGTGCGAGCTTAATAGCTGGGAATGTACATGATGTCGCTTACTGTGTACATAATACGTAATTTCACTAACACACGCTCCCTGATATGTGACAACAAATACCTTCTGATAGTGCTGCCTACGTTCCACTAATTCCTGCCACAACACTCGAGAGAGAGAGAGAAGAGAGAGAGAGAGAGAGAGAGAGAGAGAGAGAGAGAGGCTCATCTTACCCTAGCAATTGATCCAGGACTTCAAAAGGATTCAAAGGACATTCCACCAGGGATTACCCTGTCTGTCCTTGAAGTGTGTTCGCCTTCACTGCGGAGACTTTGAAGGGATAAATTACCTTGAAGGAAACCAAATTTAGCATAACCTCAATAGCATGAATTACAGCAGTAGAAGGGCAATAAAAATAATAATAATAATAAACAACGGACATTTCTCTTAACATATTAAACGATTTTATAATTAATAATATTAATAAAAGTAGCAGGAATGACAATTTGTAGCAGCACTAGTAATAGCCCAATATTAATTTCTCTGATTAGTGGATGAAATGAATTACGAAAAGGGGAGAGATGAAGGTGAAGTGAAGGGAATGTAAGTCTCCAAGAAGCACTGACTCCTCCAGTCCATCAAAGTATGTGATAAATAAGATATTGAACTTATCATACACCTATATACCGTTGACTTTTGCTCATTCCAGGCGACCCTCAGTCAGGTAGAACGTGCTTGGGACAGTATCCCTCAAAGTACTATTGCCAGAGATTTTAGAAAGCTAGGAGGGATGTAGTAGGTGTCAGGTCAGGTTGAACACTGCGCCCTAGGTTAGATTTAGGTTTAGGTTAGGATGTATCCCCATAGTTATAATTTCATATCTACAATCACCATTCCGACCTATAACTTTTTCTCATGCGTATTCTACGTTTTATACGTTCTAAATAACTGATCAAGTCCTAAATTTTGTGTATGCGGCTTATTTACGCCAAAGTCATACAAAAATATAGCCTATTCACACCAACAACAGTCATTTTGATGCATTTCAATTCATTTCGCAATTGAGCAGAGCCATCTCAACTTTATCTTATAGTCTCATTTCGGATATAGCAACTAAATCAATGACACGCTCTTCGTTTCTCTCCGTGATCCACTGATGCTCGTATAAATCTACGTCTTTGTGGTGTTAACAGGAGTTTCTAGGGAACGTGGCTCCTAGACCCAAAACTGAAGCAACCCCAGAAATAAAGTTAGTAACAAATGGAGCCGTTGTATTAAAAATACGTAAGGATGAATATTCTCCTTCCTTTGCAAGGCAGTTACTTACTTTCTTGTTACGATTGCTATATTTTACAAGGTCATCTTTCCTAGATAGGGACCCCAAGGGTTTTAACCCGGTATGTATCTAACTTAGCGGGTTGTTTAGTACAAGTCCGTTGGAAATTACCGCAAAATCATAAACAAAAGACTTAAAATCATAAAGATAATGACCACAAATAAATATTATTTCTAGATAACGACCCTCCGAACTTTTGCGGGAGTCACTGTCTAGGAAAGAACCTTATAATAAATAACTATAAAATTACTTACTTAACTACATATATAAATACATAATTGCTACTTTCACCGACAATCGGCTGTAACTTTCTTTCCTCTTCTTCACATCAGGGCAGCGATGAAGAACAATCGACTAACGCTCTTTAAAATATAACACGAATATGATTAACTGATGGGATCAGAAAAAAAAATGTTATAAATGCCAGCCTTAAAAACTCAACACCTTATGGATGAGTGTAATAGACTGCGCCACTCAACTCTGCTTTACACGCACTGACAGATTTTCTTGATATCAAACCCCCCTCCCGTTCTAACATTAAAATATGAACAAAATATATAAATATTAAAGAAAATAAATAAGTAAATAAATAAAGTAATTTATAAATAACTTAGCAAGTACTTGTACTGCAGCAATGGAATTCCAAGTCCATCACAAGATAACAAGACAACAAATAAAAACACAGGCAAACAGTCTATTCTGACAGAAACAATCTAATAGTGACGAACGAAGGTTACGTGTTACGTCACTCAATTTGACATGCACGGTGTAAACACACATGGTTGTTGCTTTTCAATGTAAACAGTGATAATGTCACGAGGTTATCATATCCGCACTCAATACTGGAGCATCTCCTTACCTAGGGGAGGGGTCACTTTAAAGTATTAAATAAATAAATAAAAAATGTATATATAAGTGGTTTGGTGATTACAAATCTTGTCTCACCAGCTAAAGGACCGAGATCGATCTCAAGGAACGGAGAGGGAACGACTAGAGCTTTAATAGCGAGGAAAAAACTTAAGTCTATCTTAGTTTAACCAGACCACAAAGCTGATTAACATCTCTCCTATTTTTACGTGGCTAGAAACCAATTGGTTACCTAGCAACGGGACCTACAGATTATTGTGGGATCCGAACCACATTATATCGAGAAATGAATTGCTATTACCAGAAATAAATTCCTCTGGTTCCGCGATGGCCGAGCCGAGAATCGAACTACGGGCCACCGGGTTGGTATAGCCGAGCGCGAAATCTACTCGTCTAACGAGCAACTGTAACAGTGAGGAGACTGCACTCTTCTTTACCTGATCTAGCAGTTTTTGCTCACAACACTAGGAAGGCTACTGCTGCTGCAAAGTGCTTAGTTTTCTAGGATCAGGTTCAATGCTACAGAACTCAGTTTGCTAGGAGTTTTAACTTGGCTACAACTAAAATGTGGAATAGTTTGCCTAGAGCAGTTGGGCAACCTTGCGATCGCAAAATGTTTTAACGAGAAAGCAAATCAATCCCTGCTTTCTGTCGACGCCGTCTGCTGAATTCAGGTGTTTCGGTTTTATTATCTGTTCCCTCATTTTCATTAATGTATCACCTTTTCCTATAACTTTTTTTTTCTCTTCGGGTGATCTTCCTTGGGAGCCCTCTGGGATCTATAGACTAATGATTCTATCCATAAGGGTCTTAGACTGAAAAGTTAAAAAAAAGACAGAAGGCAAGTAGTCCGCTACTGTGGCGAGCTGTAATCAGGGTGCAAGAAGGCATGCGGGCGAAAGGTGTTAACCCAATGCCTATAGGAGAAAAGGGTACAGAGGGAAGCCTTTTAATTTGTCAACTGTATTCCCACTTACTTGTTTGTTTGTATGGTGTTTTCACGTTGCATGGAACCAGTGGTTATTCAGGAACGGAACCAACGGCTTTACGTGACTTCCGAACCACGTCGAGAGTGAACCTCTATCACCAGAAATACACATCTCTAACCCCTCAGTGGAATGCCCGAGACTCGAACTCGCAGCCACGTATTCCCACAGTTTCAAGGAAAAAGATCCACTCTCTCTCTCTCTCTCTCTCTCTCTCTCTCTCTCTCTCTCTCTCTCTCTCTCTCTCCCCCTGAATAAAAGCTACTCTCTTTTCCCTCTCTCTATCTTTTCGTAATCGAACAGCGGGATACCCAACTGGGCAAAACAACTTCGGAGTCACCCCACGTACCCCTGTAATCTTCTGGTATGACGACACTAGATCATAACGAAAATATTAACGAGTCATGAAATGACTCCTTCGGTCAGAGGTAATAATTTGTCACTACACCACCGTCACTTAACACACGCCAGATCGTGTTTTCATTCCATGCGAGCGTCGGACCAACTATTCGCACCTGCCAGGACTTGCTTATAAGACAAAAAATTACTCTCTCTCTCTCTCTCTCTCTCTCATTTACTGTGTAACTCAAACGTTAACTACTTTGTGTGTTAATAATGTGATTATTTCAATCTCCTATCTCTCACATCACGTCCTACATTACTGTATTACGATCTCTCTCTCTCTCTCTCTCTCTCTCTCTCTCTCTCTCTCTCTCTCTCTCTCGCGGTTATGAAAATTATTCTATGATTACTACCATGTTTGTTATGAATGCAATTATTCATTTCGATTTCTTATCATCACCCACAACAATACTAAACTATTCAACTACGATCTTCACCAAGAGATCTAGTCTCTCTCTCTCTCTCTCTCTCTCTCTCTCTCTCTCTCTCTCTCTCTGTTATGAATGCGATTATTTCTACCACTTATTAACTCTCATACCATGTACTGTACCACTGTGCGACGATTTTTACCCAGAGACTCTCTCTCTCTCTCTCTCTCTCTCTCTCTCTCTCTCTCTCTCTCTCTCTCTCTCCTCAAACACACACTCTATGTTTAGAAGCGAGCGTAATCATTGTTGTGGATTAAGTATCTGCTCTGAAAATGGAAAATAGAACCGCTTATTTTAACAGTCAACGCCGATTCCTCCCTCAGGAACTTCGCAGTTAATTGGAATCAAATTTCCTATTCTCGTGGAAGTTATATTTTTTGTTTTTTTGGCGGAATTTTGGGTCTGATTCAACTGCGTGGAATTTTTACTTTCTCAGTTTCAATCTCATTCTCTTGTCTCGAATAGGGTACATTGGATACAGAAATACTCTCAAGCGAACTTTGTAACACTAATTTGCAGATATAACGAACAAGAGCAAAATACACCAGTATGAATAAATACATATACTTACATATACTTGCCAAAATACTGCAGTGTTCACTATCAAAGTGTGGTTCCATATAAAAAAAATCAAGATCATTTTCTCCATCATATTTATAATAATTGAAATGTAGGTGAGCCCGATCTACAAGAAACTTGCACTTTAGCAATGTCATATAAATGCTTGGCCGTATTTATACACTGGCGTTGATTAGGAAAAAAAACAGCAGCAGTAATAATAATAATAATGATAACTACATTAACAACAAGGAACTACAAAACCATCAACGATAATAGTTATGATTTTAACGAAACAATCTTCTAGTCTCACCAATTACAACAACGGCAGTAATAATGTCGTTCACTGCCCCATCCCCAGCCTCAGCCTCTCTCTCTCTCTCTCTCTCTCTCTCTCTCTCTCTCTCTCTCTCTCTCTCTCTCTCTCTCTCTCTGCTGCACACAGCTGCAACCACGAGAGACTCCTTGTCAGATGCTAATGACCTTTTAGTCCTTGACTGGTCTGCAATAACGACTCCCTAAGGTGATTAAATCCTGGAATAATTAAGCCGAGGCAGCAAAGGCAAAACTCCTTTCGGATACAGTTCGAGCCGTCTCGTCGGAGGAGGTTGTTTTGCTCTGCCTTATTATTATTACTCGAAGGTGAGCCGGAACGGAGCCATAATGAAGGCGTAGGAGTGGAAACGAAAGAAAGAAGGTATAGAGGACAATAATAGTCTTACAATAGTCTTCAAATGCAATCTGCATCCATATAATTACTTTTCACTCGTGTACCAGAGTTGAACTATATGGGGCAATGAACTTCCCTTTTAACTATAGCATATTCCTAAAACAACAATTTGCAAAGCTGCATATTGCACTTCACATAAATACATTGCAATTTGTTTTTGTTCATGAGAGAAATGTCACGCTATTATTATTATTATTATTATTATTATTATTATTATTATTATTATTATTATTATTATTATTATGTGGCCAACGGTTAGCAGATTACCCCTACCGGTGAGAGCCCTCAAGAGCGGCCTACTCGATCCTTGACATAGGGAATGAAACTACTTATACAATTTCCCTGAAAAATCCGATGCTCCTCTGTTGATCAGAGCAGTACATTTGTACCACGTAGTTAGTCGACCGTAGTGGGTTGCAGTCGCTATATAATGGTGCACGGAGCCGATTCCCTCAGTCCAATTATAAAAATAAAATGCTCTCTTAATCACATCAGTACCTGTTATACAGTCGTTAATTTAATCGCAAAACTCATCTGCTTGGGACTGAACGCTAAATAATATGAAAGTGAAGGCTAAATTTTTAAAAAATTACCTATAGAAGACAAAAAAAAAAAAAAAAAAAAAAAAAAAAAAAAAAAAAAAAATCTACTACTTGAATTTTTCAACAATGCTATAGCCGTCGTTCCATTAAAATAAAATTCTCTCTCTCTCTCTCTCTCTCTCTCTCTCTCTCTCTCTCTCTGAACTGCCTAATTTGAGTTTTCACTATAAGATAGAATTATTTATAAATGCTACAATAATATTCATTGCATATATATATATATATATATATATATATATATATAATATATATATATATATATATAAATACTTATATATATAAATACATAATGATTAGACTAAGATTTCCTCTCTCTCTCTCTCTCTCTCTCTCTCTCTCTCTCTCTCTCTTCTCTCTCTCTCTCTCTCTCTCTGTAAATACAAGGAAGAAAGGAAAATATGGCATAAAAAATTAATAACATAAATAGTTTACACAGAAAATTTCCAGATTCATTATAATAATAATACTTGACGAGGGCAAAAAGAATCCTCATGAATATCCAGATTAATTAACTTTCTAATTTGAACTGCATTCGCAAGGCTTGCGCCTTAACTCATGATACGGTCAGTCCTCTACAAGTACGAACGTGGCTTTTTATTTGTGTGTGTGTGTGTGTGAGTGTGTGTTGTTGTGGTTGAGGTCGAGTGAGGGTGGGGGGGGGGGGATCAAATGAGGAGAAAAACTGATGGAAAGAGGAGAAGGGGATCTGGTGGAGAATTCTGTAAGTAGCGACAAGTTCACCGACAACTTTCATTATATTGAAAGATTTTTTTTTTCTTTTTTTTTAATGAGAGCATATGGCCAATGAACTCCTTGCTTGGAATTGCTATCGAAACGCCGGATTGGGACCTTTCCTCTCGACCTATTCTAATATTAGTCCTTTCTGACGGCAGTAATGTACTTATAACGTTACGTAATGACCAATTAGGGAGAATTGTTTTCCGTTTACAAACATAAGAGTCCAAGGAGAAAATAATGTCTGTGTGCAAATGAGAAGCCCCGAGTGGAGGCAGACTCTTACTGTTGCTAATAACCCGGAACAGTTCGGGAAAAATAAAATAGTAAACGTCAAATCATATGAATAAATTAAAATCAACTCATATATACGCTCATATAATAGCCAGTATAATTTTACCTATGAGCGTATGTGGCATATATAAGTGGAACCTATCTATGTATTAAAAGATAACGAAAGTTTAATCTATTTTGTCAATGTGAAGAAAGTTAAAACAAACGCAGATTAATATATGAATGACTCAATCTGTGAATTTAATAGACAAAAATGAGCACCATCCCCTAATTTTAGGTGAAAAGGTCTGTATTCATAACGCCGGCGCAGATGAAGGCTTGTATTGAAGACACTACCTGAGATGGTAACTCGGATCAAGGAAGAGAGAGAGAGAGAGAGAGAGAGAGAGAGAGAGAGAGAGAGAGAGAGAGAGAGCTGCAACCTCTACATCAAGAATATGATGCCAGCAAGGGATCACGACCAATGAACAGCTTCCTTTCCTCTCCAACACCGCCCCCCCCCCCCTCATCCCTTAACCCCATCTCCTCCCCCCACCCCACCCATCACACCTCTCTTACGAACCCTCCCACTCCTCCTGCTGAGGATACCCTCTCCTCTCTCTCTCTCGCTCTCTTCGGTCATCTCTCTCTCTCTCTCTCTTAGAAATTAAGTTATCATCATTTTAGTTTTTGACGCGATATAAATCATTTTTAAGCTCTGCTGTAATCCTCTGTCCACATAAGCAGAGGGGCTTTTGTACCTGGTTGCTGGTCAAATCTTGTGGACTGTTGCTCGGGGTGGCTAGCAAAGGAGGGGTGGCAAAAAGTAACATAACCCGCATGATCAGCACCATGATACCTTGATTACAAAAACGGAAGGGCCTCTAAAACACCATTTTTTTTATCCGGGGGTAAACATTCAATAAGCAACATATTATATATATATATATATCTATACATATATAGATATATACACGTGTCTGTTCGTATAAATTTGTGTGTATGTCTGTACAACACCACACGTGCTTCAATCATATTAACCATTTATTCTCTCTCTCTCTCTCTCTCTCTCTCTCTCTCTAATACAAATGACAACTGACACCAACCGGATTCTGCTAGATCTGAAACAGGACCCCCCTAATCTTTCAGGATTCGTCAACCGGCTATTCTCTCTCCGAGTCACCTGCCTCACATCCGATTTGTCTTCCAATGACGGTACATTTCTAGTGCACTCATTCCAGCTTATTCTATTCTGCCTTTTAATTAAGTCTTACTTTAGGTAAACTGTATCTATTTCATATAACTTACTCAAGGCTATAGGTTTTTAAACGGCATTTCGTGAGCATGTCATCTTGCCCATCTCACGCCGTCATTTTATATGGCATGTCAACTTTTCATTTAATTTTGTTCAGTTATTCTAGACTGTCTTTTATCCATTGTGTTTTGCCTCTAATGTCAGTCAGTCTACATTAATTCTATTTAATTCTACCTCACCTCCTTTACTGATTACTCATTTCATTTCAGTGTTAATTTTTCGCCTAAAAAAATTTCTCATCACTTCTAACTTCCATTTGATTTTACTATATTAATATATATAGTATAATATATAATATAATAATATATATATTATCTATATTTATCATATATATCTATACATATATTTCTATAATAGAAATATACTAAAAATTATATTAACTTTAACAAACTATACATTGTTTCAGGTTTTATGTTGACATTTTATGAACGTTTATTGTTATTTTCGTGTTTAGTGTTTTTCCATTCATAACATTTCTTGAAATCAATATATGGAAACACAGGGTAACTTATGTTTCCTTAATAATCCCATCAATCAAATTTGATTCCGAGTAAAATCTGAATTTCCTTTATTAATAATAAAAAATCTACTATTAGTGAAATCCATTTTTTGACACGATTCAAACACACTAATCAAAATTACAATCAAACCTTCAATCTTCAAAATCAGGCCTTTCGAATCGCGGATATCCACAATCAGACTTCTGCAATCATCTTGACAATCAGATATTTGTAATCTCGTGTTAACCTTTCATTTTTTAAAATCAATCTTATGACACCCAGTCTGCAAAACCACACTCTTGCAATCAGATTTATGTAAAAAAAATTATAAAAATAAAATAAAGTTCCCGCAAATAATTTTTAGTTAATTTTAACTATTGACCGATCATGGCATAATGACAATCTATAAAAATCACAAACAAGTTCCTATTACATATTACATCATTTATAAAAATTACTTTGAATGAGCGGCAAAACGTTATATATCAAGATGTACAGGAGGTTCCAATGATTTTTTAAATTCCTATGGCAATTTAACCACGGGAAGAAAACTAATCCTCACGCAAATGAAATGTATCAAAAATCAAGTCTAGGGCTCACTTGCCTCTTAAAGCCCATTTAAAAACGTGCTCCTGAATTGAGATCGAATCTTAAATCATCGTCATACTTCAATTTCGTGCAAACAATCAACTTGGCAGCGACAATATCGATTTCAGGGAATTCGCTGAAAAGACATAAACACACGCACGGACGTACACGAAAACCATTAAAAAGGGAAGATGGGCAAGTGGGAGGGGATACAGCACCAACCTCCCCCCCCCCACCACCCTCAATACCCTCTCATCTATACCTGTACCCTACCCACGCTCGTGCCATGCAATGGATGACGCAATAAAGTGCCACACAATGCATGCCAAGCGTCGCACACAATTCCACCTCGACGAAAAGAATGGCCGGAGAGATTTCTTTATTGTCGCTTGTCCACGCCCTGGGTGGGGGGTGAAATGGGGGGGGGGAGCCTGGAATTGGTGTCAGGAAGTATCTATACCATTCCCGAAAGAGAAGGAGAGAGAATGTCATGATGGGTATGAATAGGACAGGAAAAGAAAAAACTGAGATCTTGAGACAGAGGGAGAGAGTAACAAATAGCGTGTATGAGTGACAATTCGACGGGGAGGGTGGGCATTACAGAAAGACTAAGAACATGTCACAGGGTACTTGTGCGTGAGCGTGTTATCGAGAGAGAGAGAGAGAGAGAGAGAGAGAGAGAGAGAGAGAGAGAGAGAGACTCCTCTTGCAATAAGGGATATTTGTCATTTCCTGATGTAAGGCCGCAGCTTCTCCTCCCCCACAAGACTGCCTCTACTTCCCGGGCGTCCTCCGCCGCTCTCCCGCTGATTGACGATCGGATCCGTGGGCATTATTATGGAAATCTCATCGCCTTCTGTTCCCCTTATCCGCCCACAATAACGCTCTCATCTCAGTTCCCTTCCCTCCCACCCCCGCACACCCCCTACACAAACACCATTCCTCCTCATTCTTGCCCATACAGAAACATATCGCAGCCTCACGGCCTCCCTAAACGCATTACACCACGCCCTCATAACATCCTCCTCCCCTTCCCCCTCACCCCCTCACCCTCTCCCCTTCCCAATGAACATCATGCCTACTCAGCCTATTCTGCGGCACCACAATACAATCTTATGAAGAAGCATGCACAAATCCTTCAGCACTCTACAACACAGATTCTCTCTTACACAATTTTCTATACACAATCAATGTTTCCATTTCGTTTATCACAAACACCGCACAAAATGCCACCATACAAACATTCAAATAATGCACTCTGACAGACGAACAAGAAGTCGCTTTCCACTGCTGCAGCCACAACACTGGGAAACACAGAAAAGTCAATAGGTTGCCATCATTGTATACATCTCTTATACACTAGACATTCAAATAATTCGGTCATCCAACACCTTCCCTTTTTTAAACACAAGGAGGAACATACTAAACCAATTCTCATTTATCACATCATCACAATACATCCCATCTTTTGCAAACACAAATACATGAAACACCCAACGCATCCCCATCACAAGAACAATCACCTCTTTTTCAACTACAAACACCTCATCCTGTTCTCAAATACAAACCAACAATCTTCCGTCCTTTTTTCTTCAAACACAAGTGACACACACACACACACACACACAATAAAAGACTCCACACTTCTCAATCCCTCAAATGGCAAACGCAAAAACCTAAGCAAAAACCCATAAAAAGTAGCACATTTTCGATAAGAAGAAGACCTTTCATCCTCATAGAATTTTTTTTTTACACAAATGCACACAGTCACACATTTACTATCACAGTATCCTACATAATACAATCACAATACACTTGCTTTGAAAAAATAAATAAATAAAACTGCACAAACACAAACAAACATCATAAAAGCCAACCGAACACCTCTCTACATTCATCCCAGTCACAAACACCTAAATACGAAATTGCTTGCATACGATCTCACAAACTCCAACTCACAATCACCGACAACTCCCCCCCCCCCCTCCCCCTCTCGCCCAACCCCACAATCCCTCCACCTTTCAAACCTTAGGCCAAAACATTATCGTAATATCTCCGACGCTCATTCCGACGACCAAGTTCCCACTGACACCTCATTTATTTTAGCTGCTCCATTTTAAAAGCGGCCGCGTCCCACTTTCCATCCTAGGTAAAAGGTGAGGGGGGGGGGTATAAGAGTGGGGGTTGGGGGGCGGGAGGTCCACCCAAAAATAGACCTTCCTATAAAATGAGGATGGAAAATGTAATTAAAAAGAGAAAGACTGAAGAAGATGTCCCATTAGGGAGGGAAGTCGGGAAACCTCAAATTTAGTCTCCTTTACACTTTTCATCCTAACGGCTTCAGTAATTATATATATATATATTATATATATATATATATATATATATATATATATATATATATATATATATATATATATACACATTTTATTTGGGAAAAAAAACAATGCTTGACCTCATACTAAACGACAGACCTGGCCCCTCGAGGAAGGTATAGGTCATTAAAGTTAGGGGAAACAGACGCAGGAGGAGAGTGCCATAGCGTGCAAAAGGAGAGAAAGAACCTCTCGCTATCATGAAAGAATGTTCTTTTATTTCTCAAGAGAAGCACCAGTATATTGAAATGACCTCAAAACCTATCATAACAACTGGAAGACGACCTTAACCCAGAATGAAGATGTACACTGTGTCATGAAAATTTGTTTAAAATTCGAACTAATTACATCTACTGTAGAATTTTTCTTTCAAATAGCTTCTGGACAACACCGTGACCCATTGTCGCTCAGACATATTTAATAAGGTCTAGAGTAAGTGGTTTTCCCAAGCAGTAGCCCTAACCCTCCACTCATCCCATCCCCCCTCTTTTATCCATGCTTGGGACTCCTAACAGAAGTAAAAAAAGAAAAAAGAAAAAAAAAAAAAACAACTTCCCTCGACATAGGAAGAGGAAATCCACAAAGGCGACTTTAGCTGCAGTTTTTTTTTCTGCAAAAGAATATAACTGAGATGGCTTTGTCTGTTCGTCCGAACTTTTCATGTCCACCCTCAGACCTTAAAAACTACTGAGGCTAGATGGCTGCATGTTAGTACAGTGATGATCCACGCTCCAATTATCAAGCATACCGAATTGCAGCCCTTTAACCTCAGTAGTTTTGATTTAAATTAAGGTTAAAACTAGCCATGATCGTGCGTCTGGCACCGCTACAGGACAGACCCACACCGGGCCATTCTTCGGCGCGTTTATTTTATTTTTTTTTTTTTTTTACCAACAGGGCCGGGCTCGAACTAACGCCATTCGGGAACAGTTCACCATGCTACCAACCCTGCAACGTGGGCCATTCCCACTATGATCCCTTCCTCCTTTTCAATCTAGAGGTTCCAAACCTTCCCCCCCCCCCCACACCCCCACCCCCCGTTTCCCCCAACTTCCAACCACCTCCAACCCAGAATGGGGAGAGAACATTTCTCCTCCCAAAAAGGTGAAGATTACACCTTCATCACGGATCTTAATCCGGTTCTCTGGACGAAAACCCCCAGAAGATCAAGGTTCTTCCAAAGAGCTAAGTCTCCCATTTTCCTTTGGAAGGCTTTGGGATCTTTTCACGTATATTTACGACGAAAAGAAGAGAGTTAGTAATTACCACAATTAGTCTGATCACTCATTCTTATCTATATTACACGTTCCATGTTAAGAGCGTCATCTTTCCCTTTTTTTAGACTTCACATTATTTATTAAATTTCTACTTTGATTTTTGCTTTATATTTTTCTTTCTTCTCTGGCCTTCCCGGCGTTTTAGATCCCAATACAGGCACACTAATAATAATAATAATAATAATAATAATAATAATAATAATAATAATAATAATAATAATAATAATAATAATAATAACGAAACAAATACCCCTGATAGACTCTTTATTCCTGTTATATTTTCTAAATAAGGCACCAATGTTTCTAATTCAATTTAGGAAATGGATTCAACATTTTTTGTGCCGAAATAAATTTAGCTTAAGTTATTGTTGTGTGTGTATGTGTAATTATATATACTATATATACACAGATAGACACACACACACACACACACACACACACGCACACACACACACACTAAACAGCAACATCAGGAACTCCTACAGGAACTTTCCTACATGACAGATGTTTCTATCCGACTAAATGATAGGTTTCGTCTGACCGGTAGCAACACTTCCTGTGGTCAATCCAGGACCTATTTGCAACGCCCAAAACTCACGCATTCTCCGTTCAAATTTTATTCTCGCTGTAACCCACGGCCGCTCCTACCAGCCTCCTACGGTATGTACTATGTACTAAGTTTAGGTCATGTTTTGTGGATTACGATTTCAACCAAACACAATGAGGCATGACTACCTCAATTTAACTGAAGTTATACTTATAATGTCGAATTGAATCAATGAAACTTACGTTGACAAGAAAAAAAACTTATCCACATTGTTGCAAATAATGAAATGGAGAGGAAAAAAAGGACCCGTTTTTTTTTAAGAATAACGTGTAAATTAGAACTGATAAAAAGGAAAAGATTTCAAGAATATTCTAATACCGAGGAAATGCTTGAAATATTGCAAAAAAAAAAAAAAAAATGCTGCGACACCAAAGAATTATGACAAAAGATGTAAGGAAAACTTCCTGTTTGTAAAACATAAATGCAGGGGATAAGCAAATTTCTGAAACATCCAAATATAATGAGCAAGTTGATAAGTTGATAAACTTAAAGTAATGACATATCCGATATCACAATTGTAGTTATAAGTGCTGATATATCCGATATCATAATTTTAGTTATTATACAAATAAAGTAAGTCTTGAAGACATAAATTTTTTATAGTATAATAAACACATATAAAAAAGAATTCTAAGAATGCATTCTAGTACATGGCATTTGTCTTGTACCTATCTGTCAAATAAATCAGTAATTTACAAAAACATTTATATATATATATATAATATATATATATCTATATATATATATATATATATATATATATATATATATATATATATATATATATATATATATATATAGATATTCCGACCTAGTAATGTAATTTTCTGTGTAATGCTGCTTGTGTGCGTGTATATATATATATATATATATATATATATATATATATATATATATATATATATATATATATGTATATATATATATACTATACACACGCGCGCACATAAGCAGCATTACACAGAAAAGTAGATACAGGCCGGAAAAACGCTGAGGACAAATATAAAAATATTGCAATTCCGTGAAACTGAACATTTTACGAACAATTACAAAAACATTGCAACATCAAACAATATAAAACCGCCATAATACTCCATAAAATTGAGCGGTGCGCAAACTGTGAAAACAGTTGGGAAAAAAATTATATGC